>NC_052951.1:16601871-16888080 GCF_013358895.1 Oreochromis aureus | reverse complement strand
AATAAATTGCTTAGAGAGTGTATTTTAAGGGCACAACAGCCACGGGCAATGTGCACTCCATCAGCTTGGACAAAACAGAAAAAGCAGGCTCAGCCAGTGTAGTTTTCCAACAGCAGTTCATGTGCGCTCAGTGATAGCATGCTGTGAGAGTGTGCAGCCAGAGCAATTTAGAGCTCCACAAATACTCTGGAGTAGATTGGACACCCATGCTGCCTAGACAATGGATCCTCAGATCATCCCCCGACTTTATCTTTAGAACAGCCTTGGCTGATACTCAAGCTTTTAGTAAAATTGAATGGATTATCATGACATTTGATGCTCATTTACTTTTCAGTAGAGTTTATCCTTTAATTTCCTGTGCCACCATCAGTTGAGATTTTTGTTTATGACATAAAATCAACTAACGCCTTAATTCACTTTAGCACCAGGACACTTTTGTTGTATACTGTTAAAAAGCAAAGGACGACTGCCTAAGATAGTGAACGGAAATATTACACTAAAAATTGTGATTTCATGTTTTCATTGAGCGTATTTATGCACACTCAGGTTAGCGTTTAGCACAAAGCACTGCTGCTGCAAACCAGAAACTTACTGTGAGTGATTATTAGCTCTAGACAAAATCGAATACGGTGTACTGCTGCTGCTATTGCTAAATTCACAGGTTTGCACAGGGTTCAAATAGAGTTTCTGAGCTCATCTAATAATTACCACAACATTTTGTCTTCTACAGTGTTGCCCCATGGTCTGAAACTATCACCTGTTTATTTGCATGTAGAGGTTTCTCTTCATTCTCAGAATCTTTCAGTGATACATATCACAGATTATTAAATCACTGTATTCTTTGTATTTTTATGTTGAAAAACACGAAAATGCTGAAATATTTGCCGTGCAGTGCAGTCTATCACACAGTTGTAAATCCCACCACATTTTTACTTTTGAGGCCATACCTCTCTGCTTGTAATTCTTCTTGGCCAAATACGCAGGCTGCTGCCACATTTTGTATTTTTTGTTTCACCCCTTTGCAAAAGCTAAATAAAACTCACAAAGACAACTTGTTCTGGTGAAAATACATTTATTTCAGATTTCTGGGAAGCTCTTTTTTCACTCATGCTACTAACTGCATTGACTGTTAGGTAGGAGTTAAACCAGGGGATTTTTGTTTTGAGCATTTGATGCCTTTCACTGACCAAACGTTTTTGAAATGTGCCACAAGCATATTCATATTTTTTAAATAGAAATTTTAACATTGTATGTATCATGTTCTGTTCCCATTTACATTTAAGGCAACATTCAAACTTTTCTGGAAACAGGGTTGGACCTCTCCCCTGTGGGAAAGTCTACATGTTGTGCAGCATTGCCACAAACTAAAGGCACTGTTGACGAGATAAAAAGCATTAATGTCCCTGCAGTGAGCAGCCTTCCTTTAGTAACAGGGATCTCACTGTTACACTGATGTTAAATTCCAGAAAGCATTTGCACAGTGTGTATTTCTGTCCACAGCGTGTGTTGGTGGACAGGGAAAGCAGGACTGTTAACCTTCAAACCCACTTCACCTTGTGTTCTGACTTTTAGTTCACTTAGGAGGGTTCAAACCTTATAATTAGGCACTCAGACCATCTCTTTCTCTCTCTGTCTCTCTCATACATATGCCTGCACTTAACATAGTCCTTTCGCACAGTTCCCATAAAGCGTGTATCTCCTCACTGCAGGTTAAACACAGTGATCACATAGATGTCTGTATTGGTAAGTGCAGGTTTAAAAATCTGGACTGACATTAGCTTGCAAGTAGATGTTTTGTGTACTGTGTGTGGTCTAAGGTGGTTACCAACTGATTTTTTATTTACCACTTTCAGGCAACAGTAATGCAAACGTCAGTCTAAATAGTTCTCTGTAACACAAGCTGCCATTATTAATAGGTAAAAACAATGAGCACAGAAAGGATTCAGTTTTGAATCGGAACCTGTCGGAGAATTATTTTAATTTTTCTGATTAATCTCTCAATCTGGTAACAGTACTTGACTTAGGAGCTGATTGCTAAACTGCCCTACCGAGTTTTACCACTAGAGAGCAGTAGCCTATTAAGAAAGTCTTTTCTTTGTCTTATTTAGATGAAAGTCATGACTGCATTTAAGCCGTTTACTGATTTAGAAGAATGTGTGTGTGTGTGTGTGTGTGTGTGTGTGTGTGTGTGTGTGTGTGTGTTGTTGTTGTTGTTTTTTCTTTTATCCTAGATAAACTTGGTTATACTATTAGGTGGCTAAAAAATATGCAAGATAGTGCTCGTGCAACACAGGAATATCTGGAATATAAACAACTTTAATTTGTTCTTCTCTGTGGGCCTTCTATTCTTATCTGTACTTTTGCTCCAAAAGGATTCTATTAAATAGAAAACAATTAAAGGGGAAGCGCTGAAAGCATGGTAAAAGGGATGGATCACTGCTCTTCTCTTGTAATAAAGTAATTCACCGGAGAAAAAAAAGAAAATGATGCGGAAGTACTGTAACAAATGTTCACCTCCAACAGGCCACGAGAGCCGACAACAACCAGCAGAAATTGACACTGCCTGGAGGGCTCAGAGCTGAGTGCTTTGTCTGATGTGTGATGAAGTGTGGCAGGTTTGTCCCTTATTAGACTCATCACCTCTGTAAAATCACATGAAATAGAGAGAATGTGCTCTATAGAGGGCATGTCACAAAGCCAACCAACTGGAAGAAGTCTCACGCACAAGATGTAAACAAATCATTAGAGCCAGTTTTGTTTACTGTCTGTTCTGTATTTAAGATAAAAGTCTCAGCAGTAAATGTCAACCTGGGTGACAGATTTTTCTTTTTCTTCTCTTTTTTTCTTTTTGTTTGTAAGTACACTACCCAGAACTAAAACTAACAGAAACTAGTTTAATTATTTAATTTAACGCCTTCTGTTTCTTACAGTTTGCCTGGCAATCAATCTAGAATTCACAGAAACACAGATATTTACCCAATTCCCCTCTAGTTTATAATGCTAACTGTTTCCCTAACTGAGGGGCAAGAGCATTGTCATCTGTAATGGAAATGAGTGTGTGAGACGCAGGAACAAACCCGCGGTTTCCCGAGACAGCAAACTCGAACCAGAATGGCACTTTGTGTAAATGTAAACTCACACAGTCATTGTGCTGATGATTACAGAGCAGCAGCGGAGCTAACAAGTGTGTTTGGAGAAGAGTTCCTGGTGTGTCGTCTGAAAGCCTACATTTTCTGACTGTAACATATGAACAAAGAAAGCCCAGATGTGAATATGTACGCAGTTGTGAGAATGCTTATGTGCAAATTGGAAGCAAGTGGGGGGTTCTATTACACATTCAGCTGACCCAGACAGAGAAGCTGTTTCATCTTCTGCAGTAACATATAACCAGTGATTTTGCATGTTGAGTTTTTGCTTTTATGTGTGTGCTTCCTCAAGAAGAAACATGTTCTCTGTGGTTATGGAGATAGTGGCGACAGAACAGAGAGTGATAGGAGGCCCGCTGCCTTTCGTAGATGCCGGGCGTTGAAAGCACAAAAGTAACAGCTGTGTGATGGTGTTGCCAGGCGAGTAGAGACGCCTTTAAACAATTTATGTACCACAAAAGTTTATATTTAAATTACTGATATGAAAAAAAGCTATTCAATGTGAAGTATAAGTATAAAGTGGCAAAGAATAACAAGACTGAATTTGTGTGTTGATTATACATTAGTTTTATTATGACTTGTTTATTTAATGCATTTGACCGCAAAAGCTTCAATTGCATTCAGGTTTATTTATATAGCACCACAACACTGCAACACTCCCCTCATGGAGCTTTGTATTGTACAGTAAAGATAACTTAATGGAAGGAAATCTCTTGCTATCTGATAAACTTTAAAGAGCAAGAACTTGTGGGGGAACAGTGGGAAGGAAGAACAGGAAATGACCACCAGCATAACCAGTCTAAAATTTGGAGTGGCCATGTGTCTTGATGGTTATGCTCATCAGAGATGAGGAGCTAACAAGAAAAAAACAAGCAGGGTAGAAGACAAACTATGGAAGAGAGTAGATAAAAACTCAATGACATGCAATGCATATAAAGTCAGTTCAGTTCAGTTTTATTTGTATTTGTATATCACAACAACAGTTGCCTCAAGGTGCAAAGACCCTACAATAATACAGAGAAACCCCCAACAATCAGACATCCCCTATGAGCAAGCTCTTGGTATTAGTGTGAAGAAAAAAACTCCTTTTTAAGAGAAAAAACCTTCGGGAGGTGGAGCCTGTGCCTCAACCTGTTGGTCAACGATGGGAGGAAGACAGGACAAAAGACCCACTGTGGAAGAAAAGGAACAGTCAGTGCATCATGGAAAACCAGCAGCAACCAAAGTGAAAAAAAGGTGTAGGAGAACTCCTCAGTGGCTCATGGGAAGTCACTCAGCTGTGTGAGCCTATAGCAGCATAACTAAGAGATGGTTCAGGGACTTACCCCGAGAGAAGGCTGATGGCAAAATGCCCTGCTCCCATAATATTTTTGAAAACTCTAGGAATCACAAATATGACTGCACTTGGGAGGAGAATTGCCTAATAATATATGGTCTTTACGTAACAAAGGGACTTCAGATCAGATTCGGATCAGTGCATGTTTCTCCCAAAGCAATCAGCCAGCATATTCTAAATAAGATGCAGAATCTCGAGCTCGACCATAGACAGTGAGCCAATGTTGTGATTTGCCTCAAACCCTAGTGAGCATCAGCAAATGCATATTGTGAAGTAAGAGATAAATCATGAGCGTAAAATATCTCCATTTTGTTTTTTTAAAAAGCACTGTTTACTTTCACTGTCACATGCTTTGTCACAGCATCACAGATTAAAACTCCTACCTCTTGATTCTGTTGGGACGGTGGCATGTGGGTGGTGTGTGTCTGTAAACAAACAAAAATCTCTCTGTGCTGTGCAGTCAGAATTCAAGGACTCCACCTTGCAGTGAGAATTTATCATTTAGATGTTTCAGGAATTTTTTAATTTATATTGGTACCTGGTAACCAGACAAAAAAAAAACCCTATGACCAAGTATTACAGACTCTAATCTCAATCTATTTTCATACTGACTGTAAGAATGACACAAATATGTAGAACTGATTTAGATGAATGTACTTGGTGTGCTCCCGGCTCAGTGATTACACTGCAATGCTGAGCATTTCCTGGCTTTCAGCCGCACTTGTACAGATAATTTTATGCAAATGTAAAAATCTGATGTATACCTAACACTCATACTGGCATACCCAATTACCTGACAGTCCTGAATATAGGTACCAATCAACAGAAGAAAAAAAATCTCCACATGTGGCCTTATAATAGCAGAACTGCTGCTGTGCTCAAGGAACCCCACAACCTGTACAGTGTGAAAATGTCATGAATATTAGCCTCAACTTTCCCCCCAAAATTCTGTTTTGCTTAGCAGGTGATAGAGATGCTGCAGGGATGAGCCGGATTCTCTGTATTAATTAGTCAGATGGGAACAGAATCATATATAGATATAAACTCTGTCCCATCATGGTTTGACTTTTTCTTGTTGTTTTTCATTACCTTAAATTTCCAGGTGCAATTTTTTTTCTATAGCTTATTATTTTGTCTCCCTAATTAAGATCTTTGCATTCACTTTAATCTTTGTCACAGTTTGTTTCTCGGAAGTATCGGGTTTTAATATTCAGTACAATTTCAGTTTCCATAGTGGCGAATCTAACATGCACGTGTGAAGTCACAAGATGAGTGTTTTTGAGCATGCAGCGAGTGTGACAGCTGGAAAAGCTGGAGGTGCCTTGTACTTTGAAAGAAACAAAGCAGAAGAAACCCTCTAATCACCTGGCATCTTCAACCTGGGTAGAGTCGAGAACAAAACGTAGTCACACGCAGTTCTTCTAAGGATCAGCTTTAGGTATAATGATTTTAACGACTCAAAGCTGTCAGATTTGCAAGTGTGGAACTTTTTAAATATTCATGTTCAAAACTTATAACCAGTATCAGAACAATCACAAAAACTTCAACTGGTTTACAGCAACTGTGAGATCTTGCCTCATAGTAACATTAGATAAATTATGAATCAGGCTGATGAAGATTGTCCCCTTGTTAGATGACCTTGTTTTTCGTTAAGTGTACTCGTTCTTGCCAAAACATAACTCCTGGCAGGCTCATCTTTTATTAATGTCAAACATATATTTTTTCTTTGACCAGGACATTTGCCAGTGCGACGTCAAATATCGTTCCAACAAAAAAAAAAAATCAATAAAATAAATGCATAAATGTTAAAATCTTAGAAATCTGATCACATAAAAACTGTTTGCTAAGCAACAGGGGGAAGTGGGTTTATTCTCTCATGAATTAGCCTTGACAGATTTCAAACAAATCCCCTCCACCCCTCCTCGCAGGTTCGCCAAGGTCTAGCACTAGATTTCCTCCAGTTCGAAGCAACAATTGCAATATGTCTTGGTCCATGCCACGGCAGCTGAATGCGTATTTCACGTCCCCGCGCTCCTGCTTATGGTCACATTGCTGGAATTTTGTTTATCGTATTACGATTACTAGTCTATTCTGGACTGACAAGGACAGGGTCATTCGTTCTCATTAATGGGCAGTGGGTGGGTTTTTATTGTTGCTTTTTCTTGCTTAAGGGAAGGTCAGCATCTTTCTGAGGTCCACACTGCGTATTCGCTTCAAAATATAAAGCTAAATAAATAAATGGATGAACCCATACATGAATAAGAAATGGGCAACCCGGTCTTTTTTTTTTAATTCGTCCTCACCTTCTTCGTACTTTAACTTTGTGCAGAAAGTGAGGAGTTACTGCAGAGCAAGTGAGGGGGAACACAACAGGGGATTAATAAGCCCAGCTACCAAATGACTAATGGAGATGTCCCATTAAGTAGGGAATACAGCTCAAATCTTAAAATGTATTATTAATATTGGGGGCAGATGGCATACAACAGTGATCAATGGAATTAAAGGGTTGTCTGTAATTTCTTATAAACGAAAAATGGGTTGCCGTGTAGGAACAGATAAATTATCTATATCCTGCATATGTCCCAGCAAATGTTCACTTAGTAAGATAACTAGTTTCAGGAATATAATTTTACATGCTTGTATGATGCGTACTTTTACAGCTTTCTCAAGTTAAAAACCTGAAGAATGACAATGTTGGTGGAGTTGAAATGACCTTTTCTGGCACACCGTGGAAAATAAACAATTATAAATTTGCCGTTTCTCTCAGTTTCATCAGTGTCTGCATGTCCAAAGATTACATGATAATATTATCTGTGTTAGGTAGAGTGCTTAAAAGGAGGATTTTATTTGAACTCGTCTTTCCATTCTGATCGTTCGAGAAAAAAAAGTAGTTCTACCAAGAGGACACGCTTGGTAATTAAGCTATAATCAATCCGTCTACTTCAGTTTATCTTCCAGTCTCCACCTCTCCGTGACTGTCAGTCGTACTGCCCATTAGCGATAGGGCTGAGCTAACAAGCCTTCAAAATCCTCCAATATGTGCAGAGATGGGCGGTGGCGCTTTACGCAGGGCTCTCAAGCGGCTGAAGTTAAAACTCCTGAGCGCTATTCTCGCGGAGTATGTCGAGGGTCCGCACGGATAGATGCACGGGAGTCATTGCGTGGGCACCCCGCTGACTCCCTATTGTTTTGGAATTTTTTATTTTGTTAAGTAAAACAGACACTTTGGAAAAATATTTTCTTTGTTACAGCAGCACCTTGGCAGAGCTCACATAACTGGTGAACATGTTGTCCTGTGGACTTCTCCTGTGTTTTTCCATAACAGGTATTGTCTTCGCGCAGTCCGACAGCTCTGGATTATTTTATGCACTGAGATCAGAACTGTCTGAAGACGCTATCTTGGTGGCCAACAACGGAATACGCGTGCCTTTCGGGAGGTCGATTTTTATCGATCCAATCAATGATTTGGTCATTCAGACACAGCCCGGCGACCGGTGCAGCATCAACGTGCTCGATAATGATCCGCTCTCGCAGAGACCGGGTCATCTGTCTCCCAAAAAGTTTCCCTGCGATTTTGGTCCAAATGATGTGACTTACTCCCACCACGGATCGAGAAGTCCGGCTAAAGACAGAGTGAGGATGCAGCTCAGGTATGACGCGCAAACCGAAACGGTCATTATCCCGTTTATGATGGAGGTTGAAGTAATGTTCACGCAGCTCGAGTTAATCACCAAAAACATGCCTCTGACTGTTGATCACCTCAAAGGGATCAGTAATCCTATTGATAAGAGGATTTTAGAGTTCACTTATGACAGAGAATCTCACAAATGCGAGGTGACATCCCAGTCCAGCAGCAGCAGCAGCAACTCGCTGCCTAGATACGGGAAACTCATCGATGGGGGTAAACTTTCTGCAATGATGGACTGTGATGAATTCACGCGAGCTGATATCCGCTATGAGCACACTTTTCAGCGCAAGTCCCCCAACAGGGATTATGTCCCCATGGTTGTGGAGCTGCACGATAAGGAAGGCAACCTAGTGAAACAGGAGTATTTTCATCTTATGATTCGCATCAAAGGGGGAGAGGAGAACACTCCCCCCAAACCCAGCTTTGTGTCCATGATGATGATGGAGGTCAGCCAGTTTGTCATGACCGCCCTCACCCCTGATATGCTTGCTGCTGAAGATGCCGAGTCAGACCCAGACAAGCTTATTTTCAATATTACTTCCCCCTTATCTTACGAGGAGGGCTATATAGTCAGCACTGATGACAGAAACCTCCCCATCACCTCCTTCTACCAGAGAGACTTGCGTGATCTTAAAATAGCTTATAAGCCCCCCTCCCTGGATTCAGACACTGAGAGGATTTTCCAGCTTGAATTTGAGGTGGTGGACACAGACGGGGCCATCTCGGACCCATTTGCTTTTATGATTGTTGTGAAGCCCATGAACACTCTGGCCCCTGTCGTGACACGCAACACGGGTCAGCTGCTTTATGAGGGGCAGTCTCGGCCTCTCTTCAGCGCTCACAACTTGGAGATCAGTGATGAGGACAACCTCGACTCTGTCAGAGTCACAGTGGTGGATGGGCTGCGCCACGGGGACCTCACAGTGCTGGGCTCTCACAGGAAATTCTTCACACCCGCAGACCTCGCAACAGGAGTTGTTGTGTACCAGCACGACGGGACTGACACATACAGCGACAACATTGTCTTCAAAATGACAGATGGGCAAAATGAAGTTGAATTTCTCTTTCCCATTACAATTGTTCCCACTGATGACGAGCCACCGATTATAAATGCCAACACCGGTTTGGTGCTGTTCAAAAATCAAATGATGCCCATATCTCCCCTCATGCTCAGCGCTGCTGATATTGATTCTGAGGACTCAACTATTAAATTCATCATTGTGCCCCCTTTTTCTTCTATTGGCATGTTGCTCCTAAGGCAGTCAGACGCCCCTGAGGACCCTTCCTCTTGGAAATTTAATGCTGAGGATGAAGTATATGAGAAAGAGGTGACAGAGTGGCTTCAGAAAGACATCACTGATGGGAGGTTGTTTTACAAGCATACAGGCCCTCACAACACAGATGCAATCACGGATCAGTTTGCATTCACAGTCCAGGATGACAATGACCCCCCTAATTTGTCAGGAGAGTGTGTGTTTATAATCCGAGTTTTACCTGTCGATGACGTACCCCCCGAGCTGTTCCCTGGCACCACCCTGCAAATGATTGTTCAGGAGTACAAACCCATTCACTTTAGCAAAGAAGTTCTGCGCTATACTGATTTGGACTCCGAGGACCGTGACCTCAAGTATACAGTCATCCAGCCCCCCACAGATACAGATGAAAATAACCCTGTTGTGTTCGGTTCTTTGGTTCTGACAGAGCGCCCCGGCACTGAAGTAACAGAGTTCACACAAGCTCAAATTAACCACCATAAGGTCTCCTACGAGCCCCCAGATGTTGAGCTTGGTATCACAGCCCATGTTGTGCAGTTTCGTTATACTGTTGAAGACACAGCTGGAAACAGTATAGAAGGGGCTTTCACCATCTATCTCCAGCCTGTTAACAACAAACCTCCTCAAATCACAAACACCGGCTTTACTGTGCTCGAACGGGGCATACATATCATCACAATTGCTGAACTAGATGCTACAGACCCCGACACTGAGAGGGAGCAAATAACCTTTACTCTGAGTCAGCCTCCTAAGCATGGCCAGATCCAGGTTGCATTCACTGACCTGGAAAAAAAAGGAGTTTTTAGACTTGAGGATATCTCAGAGGGAAAGTTATTGTATATTCACGGTGGAGAAGAGACAGTAAACGATGAATTTCAGCTGGATGTCAGTGATGGGATTCATATTGTGACCGTGATGGTCAAAGTTAATGTAAAGCCTGTCGATGATGAATCTCCAACCATCAGCTTGCCTGCGGGAACAATGGGGTCTCATATGGAGGTGCTGGAAAATGGAGCCACAGAAATAACAACTAATGTGATTCAAGGTCATGATGATGACACAGATGACCTCCGGCTGACTTTTATTGTGGAAGATCCCCCCCTTATGGGTGAAATATTAGTTAAAGGAGTCCCTACCACAAAGTTTACTCAGGCTGACATAATTAGCGGTGTAGTTGTCTATGCACACACTGGTGGTGAGATAGGTCTCACCTCTCAGCAGGATGGCTTCAATTTGACTCTTAGTGACATGTCTGATGATTGGGCAGTAGGTGGCAATAAGGTCACCGGAGTCCATGTTCAGGTCACCATCCTTCCTGTTGACAGTCAGGCCCCTGAGGTCAGAGTTGGTATTCAGTTCAGTGTCATTGAAGGAGAAAAATATGCCATTGGCCCTCAGCACTTGAACGCTGATGATAACGACACTCCAACTGATGATATCCTTTGCACTATCATTGTGCAGCCCACTGCCGGCTATGTGGAGAATATATCCCCCGCTCCAGGCTCAGAGAAGTCCAGGTCAGGAACAGCTATCAGTGCTTTTACCATCAGAGACATCAGGGAGGGAAATATCTACTACGTGCAGAGCATTCACAAGGGGGTCGAGCCAGTAGATGATAGATTCATATTTAGGTGCTCTGATGGTATAAATTTCTCAGAGAACCATTTCTTCCCAATTGTTATCATCCCATCCAATGATGAAAAACCTGAGATTTACTTGAGAGAGATAGTTTTGATGGAGGGGATGAACATCGCCATCGACTCACAAATTCTGAATGGAGCTGATGCCGATATCCCATCAGAGGAGCTGGTGTTTATGATTTCCAAACCTCCCAAACATGGTGCAATTTTAAACCAGCTAGCCACAGGCTCCATTTTGGTGACTAATTTCACTTTAGAGCAGATTAGAGAGGCGTCAAGTATTATTTATGAGCACGATGACTCAGAGACAATCGAGGACAGCTTTGATGTCATTCTGAGTGATGGAAAGTACTTGGTTCAAAAAACAGCCACGGTTATGATCATCGCTGTCGATGACGAGACCCCCAGAATGCTCATTAATGATGGTCTAGAGGTGGAAATTGGGGAGACCAAAGAAATCAGCAACAAAGTGCTCAAAGCAACAGATTTAGATTCAGATGACAGTACACTTACATATATTATCCGGTTCGGGCCTGGTCAGGGTCTGCTTCAGAGAAAAACCCCATCTGGGTCTCTGGAAAACATCACGCTGGGCATGAATTTCACGCAAGTTGAAATCGATGCAGGGCTCATAGTTTACACACACAGTGGACAGGAGGGCGTTCGAGACATGGTCAAATTTGATGTCACTGATGGGTTAAATCCACTAATCGATCGTTATTTCTACATCACAGTGGACAGCATTGACATGGTCTTCCCTGATGTGGTCAGTAAAGGTGTTTCTCTGAGAGAAGGTGGCAGGGTGACTCTGACCACTGATCTCCTAAGTACCACTGACCTCAACAGTCCTGATGAGAACTTGGTTTTCACTGTCACAAGGGCCCCTGTTAGAGGCCACTTAGAGTGCACAGACACTCCTGGGATTCCCATTGTTTCTTTTACCCAGCTCCAACTGGCTGGCAGTAAGATTTACTACATCCATACCTCAGACGATGAGGTGAAAATGGACAGTTTTGAGTTTGAAGTCACTGATGGCTACAATCCCGTTTTCAGAACATTCAGAATCTCGATTGTGGACGTCGATAACAAAAAACCTGTTGTGACTGTAAATGATCTAGTTGTCACAGAAGGGCAGCTTAAGCTGATAACACCTTTTGAGCTCACGGCTGAAGACCAGGACACAGCCGAGAAGCTGATCAGATTTACGGTCATCCAGCTTCCTGTTCATGGCAAATTGCTCTACAACCAGTCCACACTTATCAGCAGCTTCACAAAACAAGACCTCAATGAAAACCTCATCAGCTACAAGCACGACGGAACTGAATCATCAGAGGACTCGCTCTCCTTTACTGTCACCGATGGCACACACACTGACTTCTATGTTTTCCCCGACACTGTTTTTGAGACTAGGCGCCCTCAAACTCTCAAGATTACTATCGTGGGAGTCGACAGTGGCATCCCCCAAATTGTTGTAAACAAAGGTGCTCCCACTTTGAAGATTTTGGCCACGGGTCACCTGGGGTTCCCCATCAGCTCCAAGGCGCTGAAGGCAGAGGACAGAGACAGCAGTCCGGCCTCGCTGCTGTTCCACATCACCACCCAGCCAAAACATGGTTACATCATTCATCTCGGGCACGGCAACAACTCCATCAACACCTTCAGTCAAGGTAAGCTTTGAACAAAACACCTACCACCTCTATAATGTGTCAGCATGAATATTGAATGTGGAGGAAATAATCAAACAGCACTGATTTTGTTTAGTAATCAGTCATATCTAATAACCAGAATGCTCATTCCACTCTATAAGAAAAGTCTATCAGTTATTATTTTTAGCAAGCAAAATGACCTCAGCATGCCTGTCCTTGAAAATGTAAAAAAAGATTATCCCTTTAATCATATATGTTTAAATACAAGATCGTCCCGAGAAGCACAGTGTTAGACATCAAAATTCCTTGCAAACGTGTAAGTTTTGATTAATTTTTCCAGCCCACCAAAGACTTTAATTTATGGAGTAATAATTATTCAAACGTGTGACAAGTGCAGGCCTGGGAATTTCAATAGTTAATTTGTGCGCCTGATTTAGATGTGCCTTGCTCATCAAATCATAATTAGCAGACCAAAGTTAGAGGCTGATGTTTCGCATAAATGTCTTGTAGACAGTTAGGGATGAATAATTTATTATTTCTGCATCTCTGGGGAAATGTTCACATCTGATGTTCTCTACAGTGGTCTGTTAAATGAAGCAGGACAGAAGTAGGGGGATCGTGTGAAAAGGTCAGCGCGGAGCTTCGAGTGACAGGATGGCATTTGAGTTGCAGCACATTCTGATAGTTTGACCAGGGTCAAGTCAATTTGAAAGAATTTGTTGAAACGCAGAGAGCTCTCACTAAAATGCATTTTTATACCAACACGCAGAGCACACTGTGCCGCTTTAACTGTTTGAACACATTTCCTTTGCATTTGTGCACATTCGGTGACTGATATTACAGGCGGGGATTCAAGACAACAATGCCGTTGATTGAGGTTTAAAGCGATGCAATCAATGCCGTATTTCATATCACGCTGAGGCAATTAGACCAACAAGTAAGAAAATCCACCTGCTTGTGACACAGCTTGGCTTAAGCTCATACATGGTGTGAGAACACAGTGCCAAAAAAAAGCAGCACTTGAGTCTGCAGGAGATGGACACTTCTGACAACCACTGTGAGGATTGCAGTCGTTGGGAAAAAAAAAGGGCATAGATGAGACAAGAGTGCAGCGGGAATGAGAAACAAAGGGCAGTAGAGGGGCAAGAGAGAGCAAGTAAAGTGGAGGAGAGTGCAAAAGAGGCAAGAGAAGAGGAGGGGTGGGGGATGTGTGGGTGACATGAGAGAAATAACGAATGAGGGAAGGGGCGTGAGACATTGAGTGAGAGAGAGAGAGAGCAAACAGGCTCGTCAGAAGAATCAGTCAGGTGAAAGAGACAATTCCTCGCTCTTTATTTACTCATCCTATTTCCAGGGCACATCCCGTGAGGCGTTCTTTTTAAATATTTAATGAACAATGTGCCCCTAGTTCACAGTGTTGACTTTGTATTTGTAAGGCCCTCAGGTTCAAGTATGTGCCACAGAGAGGATCCTTCTCAGGCTGCACCTCCCGTTCGATTAGATTCGACACTCAATAATCTGAAAAACATGAGCAGCAATCTGGAAGCGAACAAAGTCTTTGCATCACATGAAAGGTATATTTTTTGTCACCTTTCATGTTCGGCACAAGAGAAGCAGACTTAAGCTTCGTCCCAGGCAGGAGTCGGGGGTTTATACTTTTATGAACCTCCTTCCTCTGACATCTATTATTAAAGGAGGTGGTTTGAAGGGGCAAAGCCCTTTCACAGTCTTGATGATTTTTCTGTACTGTAATGGGTGTTTGCAGAGACTGGTGGGAAAAAGAAATGTAGGCAGAGCCCTGTAATTCAGAAAAGTTGGAAAAACAGGTGTGGAAGTGTGTGCGTGTGCCTGCTGAAACTTCTGGTTTTAACATTCTTGCCTTGTCTGTCATTAAAAAAGATCCACTGTCACCTGGTTTTCAGTGCTGATGAAACACAGAGTTGGCCGTTTCTGGGTTTAAATGTATTCTGTTGCTTTAGCTTGAGCTCTGTTGGATTTGGGGTTGCGGCCTTATCGTCCTGGATTACGGATGCATGACTTTCAGAATGCTTTCTCTGGTGGAAAATTGTTCATGCTGAGTACTGATAAGGAACTGAATCAGTGTGATACTAGAGACCTGCTGTTACTGTAGCTGATATGGTACTGGAGCGGGACAGCTTCCATCTTTGAGCAATTATTTGACAGAGAGAGTGTTTGAACAAGCCATAATGCAACTTCAAAGTGTGTTTGAGGCTATTTCTGTAGTCAGCATGAAACACAACATGAAGGGCCTTTTTTTCCACTCTTAAAATGCAAATTTTATTTACTAAATATGTATTTTTAAAAATCTCGACGAGGACAGATCTCTTCACGATGAAATTAGTACTTTTGGCCATCACCTTACTTTAAGTTGGAGCAAACTGATATTGTTTATCGTGCATCGTCTCACATTCACTTCACAGTGCAAGACATGACTTTAAAATGGAAAGCAGGCTACAGTGGCACTCATTTGCATTCTATAATTACTTATATTAAAAAATATTTTTTTTCTGTTTGCTTATCATCTTGATTTTTGTTTTTTGTCCTTTGTTGGATTTCAGGTGACTGAGTTTTATTCTGTTTGCACAAA
Source organism: Oreochromis aureus (assembly GCF_013358895.1). Classification (NCBI taxonomy): domain Eukaryota; kingdom Metazoa; phylum Chordata; class Actinopteri; order Cichliformes; family Cichlidae; genus Oreochromis; species Oreochromis aureus. Next base: position 16,872,742 of record NC_052951.1, on the reverse strand, counting down.
CTTTCAGTTCACTGTGCTTTTATTTCCAGATCTAATTTTCACACCTGATTTGACACTTCAAAGTTTCACGATAGAAAGATTCATAAAAAGATTTTTTTTTTTTTTTTTAAAAAACTAAAGTTACTTTTCTATTGCAGCCGATATCGATGGCCTGAGCGTCTGCTATGTGTTGCGGAGTGGAGAAAACGCTACGTCTGATGTCTTCCATTTCTCTGTTGAGGATAATGGTAAGATTTCACCTTCTTTTAGATTTGCATAATTCTTCTGTTAGTATTACTCCTCTTTGCTCTGAGTTTCTACAATAGCTGTCCGGCTAAAAAAAAAAAAAACTAATTAACCATTCAGTATTTCAGAATTGAGATGGACCTACAAGTCAGCTGTCAAGCATTTTTATTCTAACCCAGACTGAGATCAGTTATGTAATTTTGCAAATTGTTCCCAGCAGATTTTATAAACAGATCAGTGAAGTTTATTTTTGCTCTGATTGCATTTGATTCAGGATTTGCCCATAAAATGATCTGCCATTCAGAGCGGCCTTGTAGAATATCAATTCTGACAAATCTGCATAGGCCAGCAGAGGTGTTCAGCCTGTAACTGTGTACTGCTGCATTGTATTAACTTACCAGGGAACTGATTAGATGTCCAGGGTCACTGAAGATAGAAAACTCTTTGTGGTGTGAAGATCATTTTTACAGTTCATCGAGTTAATGAGACTGTGTAATTTGTAAATATGACAGGACATGCCAAGCAGTATTAGTGCATATTTTATCTTGAATACAAGAAAATTTCTCATGAGTTTTTTGGCAGAACAGAAGATTAACCATGTGTATTTAAAATAAACACTGACATAAGGTGGTTTTATGCAGAGTCTCCGTTTATGTACAGTTTTCATAAACGGAGCGATGAACAGTTTAGTTTGAAGAAATAACCGCTTGCTTCTATTTTACGTGTGACGACATTGGCAAATATTACCTCCTTTCTATTTTGGTTCAAACCAACATTACATGCATAATAACTGCCAATTGGGGCCCAATTTGCACATGAAATTAACACTTACAAGTCACCATATCTTATGCTATATGCATCTCTCCAATGTGCATTAATTTAGCATCCTTTTATGAAGGCAGCTGCTAATTAAGTAATCAGCAGATGCCAAAAATCTCAGTGAGGGAGGAAGAGCTTAAGATGCAGTTGAATTTATTTAAGACTAAATCTAAGAAGAAACCTCATAATACTGAATATATATGCTCATTATTGAATAAAAATTTGCACAGGAAAAAATATTTGAAAATGTGCTCTGCATGAAAAAATTGCTGCAGAAACATACAAGAGTAGAATCATTCCAAACAATCCCTCTAAGTGGGATATATTGAAAATACCAAAATTTATGCAAAAGATTTGCCATCCCCGTCTTGTTTGAAGCATTTTCTTCTTTTTTTTATGTCTTCAAAGACAATATACATGTGTGTGAATGAAAGAGAGAGCGGTTTAACAGTAAAGCTGCAAGGAGTACAGGTAGTGCGTTTAAATATATGGGGTCAGCCAGACAAAGCAAGAGACAATGCACAAGAGGGGTGAAGAAGAGAGTGCAGGAGGGGTGGAGTGAGTGGAAACGAGTGTCAGGGCTGATTTGTTACAGAAAGATAGCAGCAAGAGTGAAAGGGAAGGTTTACAAGATGGTAGCGAGACCTGCGATGATATATGGTTTGGAAACTGTGGTGATGACAAAAAGACAGAAGGCTCAGCTAGAGATGGGCGAGTTCAAGATGCTGAGGTTTTCACTGGGGGTGACCAGAATGGACAGGATCAGAAATGAGTGGGTTGCTCAGGTTGGCTACTTTGGAGACAAAGTTAGAGAGGTAAAGCTGAGATTGTTTGGACATATGGAAAGGAGGGATAGTGGGTATACTACACAAAGGATGCTAAAGATGGAGCTACCCAGCAGGAGGAAAAGAGAAAAATCACAGAGAAGGATGTAGAGAAGCAGGATATGCAGAGGGTTGTGCGTCAAAGGAGGATTCTTGTGATAGGGTGAGAGGGAGGCAGAGGAGCTGCTCTGGTGAGCCTGAAAGTTACGTATCACTACAACCAAAATAAAGGGGTCTGTAAAGCAAAGCAGTATGTTAATAAATAAATAAGAACATGGGATGGTGTAGTCCTATAATAAAATATAATGCAAATTTTCTTCAGCAGATGCCTTCACCATGTGATCATAGTGTGGTTTAAGCTGTTTTAAAACAGTCAGATAACTGGATTACAAGTTTAGTCACTGTTGGCTTTGTTTCTTTACATCTGTCTTCTATAAATAATGCAATGCACTGATGACCTTGTCTTGTACCGAGACACAGAATTGAGGTTAACGTACAGTATTACAAATACAGCACCAATTTTGTGTAAGTGATGTAGGTTCTGTTGCAGTGGCCATTTCATTTCATTTTATTACAAATCTACAGATTTTTTTAAAACCCTCTAGTTTTACACCGAGCTTATAAAAAGTTAAAAAGTTTTCCTGGAGCAGAATCATCCATCCAGAATAAATCAACACAAAGCCTGGCTTTTAATGTACAGTAAAAAAAAAACACACACACAAACACAGGTGTATCTGTTTTATATTAGCACATTTGAAACAAGGTGCAGCTGACACCACAGCTCAGTCCATCTGTTCATTTTCCTCCTCTATGATCAGGCACGACAATACAACACAATACATTAAAGACTACTCACTCACAGCGTAATTGATGTAGCGTCTTTAAAGATTACCAACACAGCTTCTCTGTGAATTACAAGATTATGTACAAGAGTATGTATCATTGAGGACTGAGTTAATACAGTACTGTGCAAAAATCTTAAACCTCCTTCATTTCTTCATATTTTACTATTAAAATGGAAACCAGGTGCAGCAATTTGAGCATTTGAAAACATGCCGTACATGAAAAAACAGTATATAATGCAAAACTAGAGCACATCTCTAATGAACTTTAAAGTCAATATTTAATATGACAAGCTTTATTCATCAGTACAGCCTGAACTCTCTTAGATAAGCTTTCTTTACTTTCTTTTAGTCTTCAGGAATAGCTCTTCAGGCTTCGTGAAGGACATTCAGAGCTCTTCTTTGGGTGGGCCAAGCTCTGAGGAGGCCAGTCCATTACTTATAAACCCAAACACTCTGCCAGGGCTTTTACTGCATTGACAGCGTGTTTGGAAACATGTTGAAAAATTAGGCTGTTGCCAATCATATTTCAAATGGTGGAAGGAAATCTTACAGTACTTTTCTGTCCTCATAAATACAGTGGTGTGAAAAAGTGTTTGCCCCCTTCCTGATTTCCTATTTTTTGTATGTTTGTCACACTTAAAGGTTTCAGATCAAACAAATTTAAATATTAGACAGAGATTACACAAGTAAACACAAAATGAAGTTTCTAAATGAAGGTGTTTATTATAAAGGGGAAACAAATCCAAACCTACATGGCCCTGTGTGAATAACTAATTCCCCCTTAAACCTAATAACAGGTGACCCATGTACCTGAAACATAAGAACATAAGAACTTAACATAAGAACTTAACTGAAATCAAGCGTTTGTGGTGACTGGCAATGAGACTTTTAAAGCCCTGTGGAGGAATTTTGACTCACTCGTCTTTGCAGAATTGTTGTACTTCAGCCACATTGGAGCGTTTTCGAGCCTGAACTGCCTTTTTAAAGTCATGCCACAGCATCTCAATTGGATTCAGGTCGATCCTAATGACTAGGCCACTCCAAAGTCTTCATCTTTCTTTGGCAATTCTTGCTGGTGTGTTTTGGATCATTGTCTTGATGCAGAATCCAAGTGCGCTTCACCTTGAGGTCACGAACAGATGGCCAGACGTTCTCCTTCAGGATGTTTTGGTAGACAGCAGAATTCATGGTTGCATTTACCACAACAAGTCTTCCAGGTCCTGAGGCAGCAAAACAGCCCCGGACCATCACACTACCATCACCATATTTTACTGTAGGTATGATGTTCTTTTTCTGAAATGCTGTGTTAATTATACGTCAGATGTAATGTGACACACACCTTCCAGAAAGTCCAACTTTTGTCTCGTCAGTCCACAGAGTATTTTCCCAAAAGTCTTGGGGATCATCAAGATTTTTCTAGCAAAACTGAGGTGAGCCTTTATGTTCCTTTTGGTCACCATTGGAACTCTGACATGCAGGCCGTTTTTGCCCACTCCTTTTCTTATGGTGGAGTCATGAACACTGACCTTAACTGAGGCAAGTGACCAAAGCGAATGGGTCTTTTGTGACCTCTTAGATGAGTCTTAGATGCTCTTGGAATAGTTTTGTTTTTCTTAGGCCATTCAGAGGTGGACTTGTTTTGGATCATTGTCCAGCTGCAGAACCCAAGTCATGGTCATGAACACATGACCTCAACCTGAAGGTTGAGCTAACTTTCACTGTGGTTCGCTGGAGTCCCACAGCTTTACAAATGGTTTTATAGCCTTTTCCTTGGATCACGGCATGATGTATGGCTTGAGAATCTTTCGGTCATCTCCTCTTTGCCAGGCAGGTCCCATTTAAGGGATTTCTTGGTTAAGAACAGGTGTGGCGGTAATCAGACATAGGTGTGGCTAGAGAAATTGAATTCAGCTTTTCAAAGATGTGATACACCACAGTTAATTGACGTTTTGTGTTTACTTGTTTTATCTTTGTCTAAATTTTAATTTTGTTTGATGATCTGAAACATTGAAGTGTGACAAACATGTATAAAAATGGGAAATCAGGAAGGGGGCAAACACTTTTTCACACTACATATCAATTTTGACTAAACACCCCTGGTTAAAATGCAACCCTCGATCATGACAGAGATTCCACTCTGTCATATGTAGACACTCACTGCTGTACCTCTCCTCTGTCATCTTCTAAACATACTGATGAACATTTAAGAATGACTTCTTGACAACCAACCTTTCACTAAGACCATTTCTGACGAGCCTTCACTGAACAGTAGATGGATCAATCGAAGGATCTGATGCATCTCTCAGGTCCTGTTTTGCCACATTTTTTTCCTGTTAAGGACATGGCTTTCACATACTGTTCATCTGCTATAGAGGATTTTATTTTTATTTTTGATCTGCCACTTCTTTTGTCCTCCAGCTTTTTAGTTTCCTCAACCTTTTACGGACAGACCCCACACCATGCTGAGATATGCCGTTTGCACCTAATGGCTCTTTGGGAATCACCTTGTTGGTGCAAAAATACAATTTTATGCCTGTCAAATGGTATTATCTTTGCAAGAAAAGGAAATGGGAACAAATTATGTGTTTTTGTGACAGGCTGCTAGTAACAAAGTGCATAAAGACACATTTTCAAATTGTTTATTTGCAAAGTTGTCTGTTATGTGTAGACACAACATTGGTTCAGCCCTTGTCTAAGGTACCTTTTTTGTGCTTGATTGATTCACAGGTCAGTGTTAACAACAAAAAAAAGCACTCCTGGAGTGGACTAAAAATGAAAGCAGCATATATCCACAGAAAAACCTTCAGAAAAGGAAACTAAAATTACAGGAAGCGCTAGAAGCAAAGTGTAAAGAAATAAGGGACGGCTTAAGTGATTTGCACAATACTATATAATGTCTTTTTAAAGTATATCACATTTGGTCAAACTTATATGCTTTGGTTGAATAAATTATAACAGTCCTGTTCATACAATCTGCAAAACAACTCAAGAACGAATTCCTGCATCGTACATTTTTGGACTAACTACATGAACTATTGGTTTTGGGAATTTCATTCAGACCCAATTTTTAAGCATTTTTCATACTCTGGTTCTAATGCACTTTAAAGAAAGTGCTAATGCATAAAAGAATAACAGTTCCTTTATGCACATGAAAGCAAAAACACTGACTAATTGATTGTCCATGCTCCTGTAAAAGTTCTTAGAGCTTTTTTTCTTTGTCTCTGCTCTTGGCTACATTCTTGTTTAACTAAAAAGGCTTTAGGCTTTTAAAAGAAACACTACTTGAAGTACATGACTGCCTATCATCATCGGTCCATAAGTTTGTGGAGCCACTTGGTCTTCCTTCCTCCCCTGGAGTGTTGGTGTTATTGCAAACTGATTCCAGATATAGAATTTAAGAAGTAAGGACAAATATATTTAAAAGCCTAAAGGTAACAAGTTTAAAAGACTCCATTATACAAGATTTTAGCATTATGTTCTTATTATGTAAATGCATGTGTAAGCAAATCTTTTCTTATGTTATAAAGGTATGTTAAGACACTCTTCCAATCATGTACTGATACATGTACACGCTCATGGAGACAATCACGCGGAGCAGAGAACAGAGGGGTAGCCGTAGGCAAAGGGGCGTCCAGGCCTCCACCACAAAGAGGTGTTTGATATTTAAGAGCCCAGGCAACATTGCGGGTAATGAGAGCCTTGGGCATCTGAGCGGGGCAGAGCTCCAAGGCAAGAACTGGTAATTGTGTGGCCCCATTACAGGCTCATCTAGAGGAGAAAAGTGGCAGGAAGAACCTTCTGTCATAGATTAAGACAAGCTAGGACGGCTGCACTTAACTGCAACGGGCTGGAACACAACTTGTTTCCCAGGCTTCTCTTTGCAGCAAGTTAATAATGGAGCAGCAGAAAACAACAGAGATTACTAGTCGTGCAAATCTGAAATAGAGGATAACAATGGCTTCAATTATCAATTAAATGATTCATCATAGAGGTATAAAATATTATTTAAAAAAACAAAAGCAGAAATACATATTACAGAAGCTAGAGATCAAACATTTTGGGGGACTTTGCTTGAAAAGATCCTGTGATGATCATAGCAGTTGTTGATGTGGATGTGATTACTTTACTATTTGTTTTACTTTTAAAAGCTAACTGAAAGCACTACTTTTCTTAGATTTCACTCTAATAGCATGCATGATTAAAGATACGTCTGTAAGATGTGGTCCCAATGTAGGTGAATAAAATTGAGTTTTTGGTGCACCGAAACAAACATACAAAAAGAATATCAGCATGTAATATTATTTTTTCATGAGCAATAGTGCAGTTACTTTGCAGTTGATGGTTTTAATTAAAGGTATAACACTGAAACTGTGCTGGTATAGTTGTTATTTGAGGTCTTTGTGGTCTTCAGAGTATTCACAGTAGCTAAAACGTTGTACCTCAAAAGATGGTACTGTTAAATTTTTAAATCACTTAACACTAGAAATAAAATTTGATTCAGCTGCAGCGGGTAGCAGCAGCACCAGTGGATGTCTCAAAATCTCAGGTAAAAAAACCTCAAAACAAATGGTACTAAGGAAGAAAAATTGCCCGTGATCCTGGCTTTTCTCTACCTGTTTCTCCACCCTAATGCAAATGAGACTGATTGTTACGATAGGCCCCTTTCACCCCTCCAACCCCAGCGTGCACATGAGGAGCTCAGACACATGACTGCTTCATCTAAAGTTGCTACAATATATCCACTTAAAGCGCTCCCTGCTGCTTTGATAGTGCAATTTTACTCACATTTCACGGCGCACAGTCCGCATTAAATGTAGTTCTGAGTCCTCACGCATTCGTCTTATTCATGGCAAAATACTTTGTGTGCAACTTTTCCTTTCCTAGCATTAGAAGACTAATTATCACCATATATACTGCAAGGTCACCATTTCTTTATCATCAGTTTTTGTTTGTGCGTGATGTATGATTGGTTGTGGCTCTGTGGGCCCACTTTGAGGTTTTTTTCTAATCTCTTCAAAAGGCCTTTTTTCATAAAAGGAGTGCCAACTTTTAAGATGAAATGACCTCCTTGGTTTGTCCTCTTCTCTACTGAATGATAAGCATTGCAAATTATTTATGTACATACAGATTTTCTTTCCAATGGATGAAAGAAATTGTTATTGAAAAAGATTTTTAAATAACGTCTTTAATAACTTTTACCAGTGGAATAATGACTCATAATGCGTAAGGCATGGCTCAAAAATCTGTAGTCATCTATGAACACGAGGAACGTAAATGTAAGTTTAGAAAGCGGAATTTCATCGTTTAAATTTGTTTGCAAAATAAACTCATGTAGTATTCGTTGTACTTTATTTTCCGGCTCTTCTGTGAGCTTTGAAAGTTCAGATTGACTTGAAGGCACCTGGAAAACAATTAGAGGGTTGAACCGGCTGTCACCATGGACACAAATGGACCAGCTTAATCCTTTGACCTTTTCTCTGTTGTTTGCCTTTTTTTCTGTTGTTGTTAAAGCAATGTGTACTGATCAGGGCAGAATGGCAAGGTGATATATCAGCACGCTCCACAGACATGCACACACTAACACACACACTAAAGCATCCCCTGGCTTTAGTAGAGGATTCTCTTCATCTGTCTGCATTCAAGAATTTACTGTCACTCTTCTCCCAGGGCCCGGCTCTCCTATCTTTATCCTCTTCATCTCCTCTTCTCACACTGTCACTATTAGATCTGTGCTCAATGTGTTTCATTCATTTTCAGTTCTTTTACACAGCTCGGCATCCGTGTTCATTATATATTTTGTTCTTTAGTGTTATTTTTGACTGTGTCCCCATCATTGTCCTCCTTTCCTCTCGAGGTACGAGTTTACCTCCCTGTCTCGTCGAGTGAAATTTTAAAGATGTGTTGCGGTTTATCGTGACGAGTGTCGAGGCTGTCCTAGGCATCAGGATTCGGTTTTACTGTCTAACCCTCGCTGTCTTTTGCCGCCGTCTGTCCCCGCCTGCTGTGTGGATGTCAACGTGCTGATGACTCTTTCTGTTGTAGGATTACGGCACATCGCGCAGCGTCGCTTGTGATGATCTGCATCTCATTAGAACCTTGAAACGAGAGCATTCGATTTTGAGGGACGTGTAGGGGTTTTTCAGCATATTCATCATCTTTGATTCTGTGTTTGTCCAGGCTGACAGCTGATGCTCGACGTGTAATTCAAACACTGAAACACGGCTAAACATCATCGAATCTCTGGAGTAAACAAAAACTCCCTGTTGCATTTTTTTCTTGCCATGTAAACATTTCCATTTATATGAATTCATTATTTTGCTTCCACTTCTCAGCACTGGATTTTCATTCATTTTTAGTGACTTAGTTGCCTTTTTTAAACACATTTCACTCTTTTCTTTCTTCGCAGTTTCTCCAATTTTCACCCTGTCCTTCCTCTGTCATATAAGGGTGTGATTCACACTGTACAAAGTACAATTAGAAGAAAATTACCATTCCAGCTCACCAAACTGTTTTCTATCTTTTAATGCATCTTAATGAAGCTTTAATTTGTTGTTAAAATTAATAAGCGTCTCATCTTAATGTGAAAATGAGAGCTTTTCTGATCTCTTATTCATTATTTATTAAATCGCTCAGATTAAAAAAAAATAAATCAATCCAGCTTTTTAATGTGAGGCACCTTGTGATGTTTATCTTGAAAGGTGCTATACAATTACAATTTTACTTCCTTACATCTAAAAGTAAACATTACTGATAATCATTGTATTGGCTGAAGTAAAAATGAGGATTTACTGACAAAATAAAATTTTGTTTTAAGGAGGCTGAGGAGATGATGGAAGGAAATGAGAGCAGAGGAAAAAAAGAGAAGAAGAAACCAGAGCTTTCAGTAGCTAGTTTATCATCTCTGCTGAGGCACAGTTTGCTCTCAGGAGTGCCAGTAACTGTCCTGCGATACATTAAACTCATCCCTCTGTTAAATATTACATTGGAGGAATGGGGAGATGTATGCTGAAGCTGGATTGATATGCATGCTGGAGTTCCTTTTTTGTGATGAGCACTAAAAGATCCTGCAGGAGAATAAATGCTTTTAAATGTCATCATTCATCCAAAAAAACAAAAGAAGCTAAGAATGTATACATACACTGCAGTCACTTACACATACAATCAAGTGAAAAAGAAACTACACCATTTTTCAAATCTAAAGTTCTATGTATCAGGACAGAATGAAAAATCATTTGTTCCTTTCCAGGTTGTAAACAATACATAAAATATTATACAGTGTCATTATTTATTTAACAAAAAATAAGCCAAAAAGCAGAAGCAGTGTCTGGAAAAAGTAAATATAACCCATGATTCAAAAGCCTGAAGAACAAGAAATGATGATTTGATGACTTTACCAGTGTCTCACATCACTGCAGAGGAATTTTGACCGATTCTTCTTTACAGCATTGCTTCAGTTTGTTGAGGTTTGCAGGTATTTATGTATGCACGGCTCTCCTGCCACAGCATTTCAATCATGTTGAGGTCTGGACTTTGACTGGGTCACTGCAACACCTTGATCCTTTTCTTTTCAGCCATTCTGTTGTCGAGTTGCTGCTGTGCTCAGGATCATTTTCCTGTGGCATGACACAGTCTTGTCAACCTTTAACTGTCAAACAGATGGTCTCACATTTGTCTCTAGAATACTTTGGTATACAGAGGAGGTCATGGTCGACTCAACGATTGCAAACAAAACAAGCCCAGATTATCAGTCCTCTAACGGCTGTGCTTGACAGTTAGGATGAGATGTTTGTGTTCATATACTGTGTTTAGTTTTCACTGGACATTGCACTGGGCAGTATGGCCAGACATCTTTACACTAGCCTTATCTGTCCAAAGGACATTGTTCCAGAAGTCTTTTGGTTTGCTCTGGTGCAACATTGCAAATCTAATCTGTGCTGCCATTTTTTTTAGAGACCTGGCAAACCTTCAAAACAAGTCAAAACTCTTGTCTTTTTCTAATTGTACTGTTATGCTAACTGAAGCCTGTAGAGTCTTAAATGTAACTCTTGGGTTTGGTTTGTTTTTTGCAGTTTCTCTGAGCAATCGTACAGTCTAACCTTGGGGTGAATGTGCTGGGACGTTCACTAATGGGAAGGAACTGTCCTCAATGTTTGTGAATAATATAACCTTTTATTATAACCTTTCCCAGATTAGATGGGCAGTAACAGTTTGTTAACACGCTCCTGAACCTGACCTGAGAACTGCTAAAAACTATGCTTTGATTAAAACCACCTGGCTGCTAGTTATTCTTTTAATTTCTGTGGAAAGATTAAGTGTGTGCTTTTTTCACCCATTTGGGCATTTTATTTTACCATAGCTTTTGTTAAATAAATAATATGATATGTTGTTATTTATCTGAGGTCGTATTTATTTAATTTATAGACCTGCTAAGGACTGAATGATTTGGTTTTATGCCCTCATACACAAACGAAAGAGGGCCCACTTAATTTTTCACATGACTTTAAATACAGACAAATATAAACACACCTGAAAAACATACTTCTGGTCCAGACTCCTGTGCATGATACAACATTTTTTGTCGTTGTTGTTGACAAACAGATGAATTTATCATTTGTTTTCTTAAATACTAGATTGGTGATTGGTGATATTTTTGACACTGCTCCCAAGTGGCAGTAGATAGCTCCAACATTTAAACAGAGGTCCTAAAATCTCATCTATGCACTGCCAGTAAAGCACCATGTCAAGATTATTAGCACTGATGTGGTCCAAAGGAGGAGGAGGAAGAAATGCTAGCACCCGAAGCTGTAAAATGAGTAATCCTTGATTTCTGTAGTGTCAGTCGTAAGCTATGCCAGTAGTAACTTAGAACACGTGTTGGTGAGACATTTTTATGTACACCACTTGATAAAAGGCTTCTACATAGAACATTTCTTCTCTCTATCCTCCTCCAGAAACTTTCTCTCTCCATTCTTGTTTGCTCAAAGTGTATGAAAGGGAAGAAACTCCGAATAGTTGAGAAGAAGTGAATTCAGGGTTGCCGGGAGAGAGAGAATGCAAGGAAGCTTAAGTTAACCTAATTAAATATTACACTCCACCTTGTCTTTGTCCCCAAGCCTTTACACTTGAAGCTATGCCGCAGGTTGTATAAGGCTGTCTTTGTAGACATCAGTAAAAAACCTCACATTTATTAACTGTATTGCAAGAACTTCAAAGGTTTGAGTATTCTTTGCCCCAAATGTCAATTTCAAATGGTTTCATGTGCAAGGTCGCTTAAGGTGTTTCTGCGGTACTCTCATGCCTAATGGCTATTGAAGGTAGGCAGGAAACAATGCATTATTCTGTCACACTCAACTTTTATCTCTTACGAGTGGGTAGGTGGGGAGTAATGTATGTGCACTTCATTTCCTTTGTAGCCCACAGGCACACATAGTGCTCTCTGATGCACAAACAGCAGCATAAGATTCAACTTTACGTTTGGTTTAGTTTGAACTCCTGTGATCAAACACGATGACTAGGAGAATTAATTACCTACACACACACAAAGATTGTCAAAATGTACTTGATCCTTGCAAATTAACAACAAAGATACTTCACACATGTTGGCTTATATTTGCCTTTGAGTCGAGCAGCATTTTAAATGCTTGAAGTTGCCCAGGGCTGTGAATTCCTGGTCAGATTACTGATAACTCCCTACACCTCTGGAGATATCCGCTATCATGCTGATTGCCTTGAGTGAAGTGTAAATGTAGTGGAATACACATGTACAGTTTATGCACAGACACACTGCATTATAGTGCTGCTAAAAGACTTGCAAAATAACTTGCTTTCTGTCTGCTATAAGCCTAGCCCCACACACACATGCACACACACTCTCATACACACACACTACTCTTAGAAGAAAGAAACAGCTGAGTGCAAAACCCATCACAGTCTTTCTGATCCTCTTTGCCACTAGTTGCACGCATGCCAAGCCTCTCAGTAGAATGACTGCCACATATCTGTCAGGATAAACTAAAAGCTACTGAAACATCCTGGGGGGTGTGAGATATCTCTATTTTGTCAACCATCAAAATTTATGTAGTGTGGCACTCCTTTCAGGTGGATGATGCGTGGGCTTCTGTTACTACTGAAATGTTATTGGTAGTCTATTTTTGTCCCAGCACTTAAACATGCAATGTGGTTTGTAAAAGAGGAACATTATGGCAACTGAACGAATAGAATTTTAGATTTAGTTTTTGCTTCGTAGACCACTGTTTCTCAAAAGTTTTCCATGGTGAGAGATCATTCAGTTTGTTGGTTGCATATAGCTCTGTTTGCCAGTTGCAGAGGGAGTTGGGTATTGAAATACAAAGGAGTACAGAAGGCAGATGGAGACATAACAGTGAGGGAAAGGCCACACCGCCAGCAGCAGAAGAGAAGTACTGTGTCGCATACGGCACAATCTTGCTGTGAAAAATTTCCTTTGATTTTGAGTGTGAAGTCTCAAGCACACACACACACACACACACACGCACACTTATACACAACTGAAGGCAGCCCTGATTTTTAGGAAAGATGCTAAAAAACAAACTTTGGTGTTGAATTCTAAAAAAAAACAAAACCCCAAAACATAGACATTTATTTGGTGGTTGTTACAGTAGCCACTTTCATTAAAAGCACAAATAATCAAACACACACACACACTCTAAACCATGTGACTGAACATGCATAATCTATACAGCTGTGTGTTGTTAAAGTGGTACTAGTGTAATAGTGCATCTGCATTTTATACTTATTGTTTGTGACTTTAACCTGTTGGTGGTGGTTGCTAGGCAACATGGTGACATCATGATATATCATGCCTAGTTCAAGTTTTCTGCATTTAAATGAGTTAAATGAAATAAAATGCTAATCCGCTTTTAGGCGTTTTAATATCATAAATGCTTCAAATGGGCAAATTGTTATAATATAATGTAATAAATTATTATGTGGTTGCTAGGTAGATTAGATCCTGCAGTTGTACCTGTGTGCAAATGTTGGTGGTTAAACTGCTGATCATGTTAGAAGAGTTTGCAGGCAAAGTATTATAGTAAGACAATAAACCAGAGCTGTTTTAATTTTGCATATTTTTAACTTATTGCCACAGCTTAGAAGCAACAGCCAATAATTACACAATTTAAATACATTTAAATATAATTAAATCAGTATGTTGTATATAAAAAATATTTAAAAATTAATAACCCAAAATTAACCCTCCTACTACTGACATTGAACATTACATGGGGAATAATTTATTGCATAGACAAATAGCAATAATAATAATACTAGTAGCAATCTCAATGCTTTGTTAGTTACACGATTAATTCCATCTAAAGAACCAAAAGTTACTGTTAATTTGCATATTTTGTAAAATGAAAATCTATAGTTTTATTGAATGCAACTTTGAACTATTATCCCAAATGCAGTTCACAAAATTATTTAAGAGCTTTTTCAGCATCTTTTAAATCTGTTATCGCTTAGTTTTCATTCATTTCAAGTAGATATTATTTGTGGTCACTTTAATCCCACTATAAAATTATACACACAACCAGCTGTCTAGAGATGTAATCTCTCCAGCATGTTCTGGGTCTTCCCCGGAGCCTCTATTACATGCCCAAAACACCTCACCTAGGAGGTGGCCAGGAGGCATCCTGGTCAGATGCCCAAACTACCTCAGCTGGCTCGTTTTCATGTGGAGGAGTAGCAGTTTTAGTCTGAACTCCTCCCAAATGACTGAGTTCCTCACTCTATCTCTGAGGCTGAGCACAGACACTCTTTTGAGGAAATTTGTTTCTGGCACTTGCACCTGTGATCTTATTCTTTCAGTCACTACAGAGAACTCCTGACCAAAAGCGAGGGTAGGAACGCAGATCAGCCGGTAAATCAACAGATTTACCTTAATGCTCAGTGTTTTCTTCACTACAGCAGATCGGTACAACTTCCATACCACTACCATGGGTCTGTCAATCTGATGCTGCCCTCTCCCTAACATGTGAACAAACACCCATATGCTTAAACTTCTCCACTCGGGGCAGCGACTCGTTCTGAATCCAGTATGTACACTCCACTCCTTTCCAGCTGAGAGCCATGGCCTCAAACTTGGGGGTGCTGATTCTCATCCCAGCCTCTTCACACTTGGCTGCAAATAGCCCCAGAACAAGCTGGAGGTCAATACTTGATGAAGCCAACAGAACCACATCATCTGTGAAAACCAGAGATGAGAACAGAATCAGTCAGAAGCAGCAATCCTGGCGGAGACCCACACCCAGCAACCAGTCTGGCTCTTTACTGCCAAAGGGGACCAGACTCTCACTACTGTTTTACAAACATTGGAAACTAAGGCTAAACACACACTAAAGGTAGTTATAGCACACAATTTGCCTAATGCTTTGCTAAGGCCACAGTAGGAACTAACAGTGCTACCTTCCTGTCTGCAAATCGGGAACAAAGGTGCATTGGAAATTTTCCCTCACTCCCAGGAGGGTCATTGCTTCTCAAAATAAGGCTTTAAGTGTAGCTATGTGTTGCATGATCAGGACCTCTATATCTCTCAGGTAGATCTGACAATGTCTCCAATATTATGATAACCAGGTGATGAATGAAGTGATGGCATCTGAGTTTTTCTTCCTTAAATGAGTGTCAGAGTGTCCCTATTGCCCGGATATTGTGTGACACTTTAATTTAAGACTCACTGTAAGCATTAAGTGAACAAATCATTCCCTTTATTAAAACTTCATAGAACATTTGGATTTTTAAAAAGCACAAATCATAGAAAAATAAAAAGGAATGATGTGGCATCGTTAGGAACAAAATGATTCACAAAGTCATACAAAATTGGAATGATAAAAAAAATCTCTCTATATATTTATATATCTATGAGATATTACAAAAATATACTTCTGGGGTCTGCACGGACCCCAGTCAGTAGGATGATGCAGCAAATACCATGAATCACTTGAGATTTTAAAACAATTAATAATTTGTAACACTGGTATTTGCTAAATTTACGCCTTTACACCACTGAATAACACGTTGAGTGCCGCCAGCTAACAAGGTAGTCTCTTTATGTCTGTTTATAGCTGAAGGATGTTTAATTGCTATAAAAAAAAGATGGAGGGTTGCAAAAAGAAAACACAATAAACTGTAAAAAATTATAGAAAATTTTAAGATACTTTAAATGCATTTGTTCCATTATACCACCCAGCATAGCAACACACTGTGTAAAATAGGAGGAAGACTCTGAAAATGTCAATAAAGTTGTTACAGTGGGGATTAATGACTATTATCAGTATTATGGCTGGAAATTTAAAACAGAAAACCTTTGCCATAGCAGCATTTTCTACAGCCTAATCTACTTTTATTGCAGTATTGCTGATATATTCCTTTCGTTAAACTCTCACTTCAGATAGTTCACTAGCTGAATCTGAGAGCTTTGGCTCAGTCAGATTCAGAAGTTAATGAGATTCAGCTTTATAAAATCAAAAACTGCTTTCAACTTCACTTTGACTTTAACACTAACATCTCTTGACTTTGCATAGCCTCAAGTTTTGTGACTTGAAAACCTCCCTAAGCCCAAAGTGTGAGAATTTAGGCTGGTCCCTGAAGCATATTCAAGAACAAAGCAGATACTCAGGCCTGTGTGAAGGTACAGTTGTTTTGATGCCTTTTGGAATTATAGCTTCAAATAGGGTTTCCTCTGGTGGTTAAAGATCTAAATATCATTAAAAGGAGAACATTGAAGGGGAAAAACTGAGATTTTGGTTACTATGAGATTCGTGCGTGCTTTGAAAAGACTATTTTTTAAAAGGCACTTTTACTGTTTTGACATGATATTACCTGCATTAGCCAAATGTATTCCAATTTTTATTATTTCATTTCTCAACTCTGTCCAACAGCCAGTTTATTTTTTATCTGTCTCCAGTCAGTCCTGGGAATGTTAGTGTAGATTTGTTTTTCTGTTTAACAATTTATGTACCTAATTTATGTATTTATGCGTTTTTTTCTTCACAACTATAGCGACTTACAGTTGCAATTACACAGTAATTTAATCAGGTTGCTCTGTTATAACTCTGTTGTAAGTTGTAACTCCTTAGCATTTTTCCTTTTTAGTGCTTTTCGAGGAGCATGCAGTGGGTACTGGAGTTTGGGTTTTTTTGTGTTTCTTTTTCTAAAGAGGGCTGTTTGTTCCACCTGACAGTGGGGTTAATGAAAGCATTGAGACTGAACCAAACAGTGTTTTTCAGGGCATAAAACCAAAACAGTGAATAGCCCTTTTAAGACCCTGTAGAGGCAGAGTTGGCTGTAAGTTCCACAGCTCGATGCTTCAAACAACCCTTTCAGATTATGTGTAGTAACTTGATTCAGTAATAATATATAGAAGTATAGGTGGTGCTTTAATTATGCAACATTGAGGATCTACCAGTTTTGTTTTTTTATAGTTTACTGGGGCGATCGTGGCTCAAGAGTTGGGAGTTCGCCTTGTAATCGGAAGGTTGCCGGTTCGAGCCTCGGCTTGGACAGTCTCGGTCGTTGTGTCCTTGGGCAAGACACTTCACCCGCTGCCTACTGGTGGTGGTCAGAGGGCCGGTGGCGCCAGTGTCCGGCAGCCTCGCCTCTGTCAGTGCGCCCCAGGGTGGCTGTGGCTACAGTGTAGCTTGCCATCACCAGTGTGTGAATGTGTGTATGAATGGGTGGATGACTGGATATGTAAAGCGCTTTGGGGTCCTTAGGGACTGTTAAAGCGCTATATAAATACAGGCCATTTACCATTTACCATTTACTGTGTAATTAAACTGTTACCCAAGTTGAGTCAAGCTACAAGGAGCCAAATGAGATACAGTAGTTCACATCATGTGCAGCAGTGTGCTGGTAAACTGGATAACAAATCTTAGAAAATAGAGTGGAAAGGAGGAAACACACAGCAGTAAGACATCACAGCAGTCAGTGATTGTGCCATGAAATAGATCCTACATCACAACGCAGCATCAGAACTGTAAGTATCAAAGTTTTATCTTCAGATTTCTCAGAGCAACTTGATCCTCAAAATTTATTGCTCTGAAACTAGAAGCCCTAATTGGTGAAGGAAAAAAAAAAGCTTCTGCTTAGTTTTTGTTTGGAAAGCCTTTGAAAGACGCTGCAAAGCGAATTTAGCTCTATTGAGGATGATTTCAAAGCTGCTTTTTTTTGTACGGTCAGCATATGTGAGAGGTCTTTTATCCCTCCAAAAGGCTGGAGGAATGAGACAGTCTGAAGCCCACTGACTCAGATCCCTATTGTCTGTCCACAGATACTCTCCCAGTGTGAGAGGTCACACATGCACAAACATGCACACACATACAGACACATACACACACACACACACAACTACGACTTCAGAAGGCTTATGCTGCATTTACTAACGGACAGCCGGGATGAAAGTCAAGGTTGCAGGCTGCAGTGGAGTTAGAATCGAAGCGATGCGCATGTGTGCAATTTTGGATTTGCACCTGCTAAATGAAGCTTGAACTTGGCCTACGGGCTTTTTTGAGGATGCATGAACTCTGATTAGCTGTCTCCTCACCTCAGCATGTTGTGCGTATGTGTCTGTGCCATGCTGGAAAGTACTTAACTTTTCACCTCTGCTGATCATGAGCAGAACCTGAATTCACAGCAGAAGTACAAATTTGAGATATCTTTTCCAGTCTTTATTATACTCTTAAGTAAATATACTTTACAGTTTTAAAGAGTCAAATGACTTTTCTTTTTTTCCCCCAGAGGCACTGGGATGCCTCTGTGATGATGGAGGTAAATTGCTATGATTTGTGTGCTTTCAACAGCAATTCTGCTTCTGAATGTAAGCTGCATAAATGACTTGGAAGAACAAACAGCTGCGCAAATTGTCGTCAGAGGAGCTAAATGAGATTTCCTTTCTGACGGTCTACAAATAACGGTTCCATAAACAGTTCTTCACTTCTACATTATCTTCTACCACTATAACACCCACTCAGGCATAATTTCCAGGAATGGCATGCAGAGTTAGGCATTGTTCATTGCTACGCAATGAAGTTAAAAAAAACCCTCCTCTACCTTTTTCAATCCACTTTTGCGAGCAGTAGATGGGCAAATCAGCTACACAAAGCATTATCCTCCTTGCCCACTTGTTGAAGTGGCAGCTATTGAGTGCTCTATTAACCTAGCACTAATACATCCATTTGTTCAACAAACTTTTCTTTCATAACACTGGTTAGCTGGTGTGCTTGAATCATCAAGATGACAGAGAAGATGGAGGAAAAACAGTTCACCAAAGGAAAGCTGAAATATAATTATAGGGCACATAAAAAAAAGAAGAAGATTGCCTCGGATGGTATAAAATTGTGCAGATTCTTTTTCATAAATCTGCAGCAGATGTGTTGTGAACATTTGGACTGTGCGTTGAAAAATAATTAAAACCCTTAGTCTTCGTTCAGTTTTACGGTAATTACCCCCACGGGTGGCAGAATTTCCACTCATAGTTTTCTAGTTTTTTACAAAATGAAAATGAATGCAGCATGTAGTCTTTATGTCAGACACATAAACAGGTCCAGATCCACCTCAGCACATACACAACACTGTAGTACTCCCATATTTAGAAAAACTGTATGAGTTGTTTAAGGAGGAACAGAATTCAATCAATGGCTAAACTTCTAATAAGTGAGAGACTTTTAATAAAATATTAAACGTGTTTACAGTCAGGAGTGTTTTTATGTTGTTTTGGGATTTTTTCAGGTGGGAACGAGTTGAAAGGACAGCAGTTTCGTCTGGATTGGGCCTGGATTTCTTTGGAGAAAGAGTACTATGTGGTGGATGAGGAGGAGAAATTTCTGGACGTGGTGCTCAGACGAAGAGGATACCTGGGAGAGACGTCTTTCGTTGGTGAGTCTGTTTATCTCTCTGTCAGTCTCCCTTTCTGATCAGATGGCATGTGTTCTATCGTCTAGCATTTTGTCTTCCAGGGATGGCATTGAACAATAATGTCCAGTGGATTGCTACAATTTTTGTATGAATATTCATGGCCAACATATCAAAGACCTCGATCTCTCATCAAATGCAGAGGTTGAAACTTTAGCATGTAAGCAAATTCTAAACAACTGTTGGAAAACTCTCAGATCATCCCCCGTCGAGATGATCTGTAATAAATATGTTGGTGCCCTGACTTTGCATTCTGCAGCACATGCTTGCATGCTGGCAACCATCCATCCATCCATCCATCCTCATCCGCTTTATCCGAAGTCGGGTCGCGGGGCAGCAGCCTAAGCAGAAAGCCCAGACCTCCCTCTCCCAGCCACCTCCTCCAGCTCATCCGGGGAACACCAAAGGCGTTCCCAGGCCAGCCGAGATATATAATCTCTCCAGCGCGTCCTGGGTCTGCCTGGGCCTCCTCCCGGTGGGACATGCCCGAACACCTCACCCAG
This sequence comes from Oreochromis aureus, assembly GCF_013358895.1. Taxonomy (NCBI): domain Eukaryota; kingdom Metazoa; phylum Chordata; class Actinopteri; order Cichliformes; family Cichlidae; genus Oreochromis; species Oreochromis aureus. The sequence goes on along the minus strand of NC_052951.1, from coordinate 16,852,582 downwards.
GAGGCGCCCAGGGGCATCCTTGTCAGATGCCCGAACCACCTCAACTGGCTCCTTTCGATGTGGAGGAGCAGCGGCTCTACTCTGAGCCCCTCCCGGATGGCCGAACTTCTCACCCTATCTCTAAGGGAGGCCAGCCACCCTTCGGAGGAAGCTCATTTCTGCCGCTTGTATCCGCGATCTCGTTCTTTTCGGTCACTACCCACAGCTCGTGGCCATAGGTGAGGGTCGGGGCGTAGATCGACCGGTAAATTGAGAGCTTCGCTTTTACACTCAGCTCCCTCTTCACCACGACGGACCGGTGCAGCGTCCGCATCACTGCAGCCGCAGCACCAATCCGTCTGTCGATCTCCGGCTCCCTTCTCCCATCACTGCGAACAAGACCCCGAGATACTTGAACTCCTCCACTTGGGGCAGGAACTCATCCCGACCCGGAGTGGGCACTCCACCCTTTTCGGCTGAGAACCATGGCCTCAGATTTGGAGGTGCTGATCCTCATTCCTGCTGCTTCACACTCGGCTGCGAACCGTTCCAGTGCGAGCTGGAGGCCCCCACCGATGAAGCCATCAGAACCACATCATCCGCAAAAAGCAGAGGCGAGATTCTGAGGCCACCGAAGTGGAAGCCCTCCGCCACTTGGCTGCGCCTAGAAATCCTGTCCATAAAAATTATGAACAGAATCGGTGATAAAGGGCAGCCCTGGCGGAGCCCATCACTCACGGAAACAAGTCCGACTTATTGCCGGCAATGCGAACCAAACTCTTACAACGGTTGTATAGGGATCGAATGGCCCGTAGCAGTGGGCCAGACACCCCATACTCCCGCAAACACCTCCCACAGGACACCCGAGGGACACGGTCGAATGCCTTCTCCAAGTCCACAAAACACATGTAGACTGGTTGGGCAAACTCCCATGCACCCTCAAGTATCCTCGAGAGGATAAAGAGCTGGTCCAGTGTTCCGCGACCAGGGCGAAAACCGCATTGTTCCTCCTGTATCCGAGGTTCGACTAACGGACGAACTCTCCTTTCCAGCACCCTGGCATAGACTTTCCCAGGGAGGCTGAGGAGTGTGATCCCCTGTGGTTGGAACACACCCTCCGGTCTCCCCTCTTAAAGATGGGGACCACCACCCGGTCTGCCAGTCCAGGGTACTGCCCTGATCTCCACGCAACATTGTAGAGGCGTGTCAACCAGGACAGCCCTACAACGTCCAGAGCCTTCAGGAACTCGGGGCGGACCTCATCAACACCAGGGCTCTGCCACCGAGGAGTTGTTTAACTGCCTCAGTGACCTCGACCCCAGAAATTGGCGGGTCATTCCCTCATCCCCAGACTCTGCTTCCTCCTCGGAAGGCGTGTCAGTGGGATTAAGGAGGTCCTCAGTATTCCTTCCACCGCCTGACAATTTTCTCAGTCGGCGTCAGCAGCGCACCGCCAGCACTATACACAGTGCAGGTAGAGCACACCGCTTTCCCCTCCTGAGGCGCCTGACGGTTTGCCAGAATCTCTTCGAGGCAGTCCGAAAGTCTTTTCCATGGCCTCTCGAACTCCTCCCACACCCGAGTTTTTGCTTCAGCCACTGCCCGAGCCGCATTCCGCTTGGCCTGTCGATACCTGTCAGCTGCCTCTGGAGTCCCACAGGCTAACCAAGCCCGATGGGACTCCTTCTTCAGCCTGGTGGCTCCCTTCACCTCTGGTGTCCACCATTTGGTTGGGGATTACCACCACGGCAGGCACCAACCACCTTGCGTTAAGCTCAATGCAGCAGCCGGCAATGGAGCGCTGAACATGGTCCATTCGGACTCAATGTCCCCCGTCTCCCTCGGAATGTTGTTGAAGCTCTGCGGAGGTGTGCGTTGAAGATCTCGCGGACTGGGGCCTCTGCTAGACGTTCCCAGCACACCCTCACTCGCGTTTAGGTGCACCGGGTCTGTCCAGCGTCCTCCCCGCCACCTGATCCAACTCACCACCAGGTGGTGATCAGTTGACAGCTCAGCCCCTCTCTTTACCCGAGTGTCCAGAACATATGGTCGCAAAGTCTGGTGATACGATTACAAAATCGATCATCGACCTGCGGCCTAGAAACATCCTGGTGCCACGTGCACTTATGGACACTCTTATGTTCGAACAAGGTGTTCGTTATGGCCAAACTGTGATTTGCACAGAAGTCCAATACCAAAACACCACTCGGGTTCAGATCAGGGAGGCCGTTCCTCCCAATCACGCCCCTCAGGTCTCGCTGTCGTTACCCACGTGAGCATTGAAGTCTCCCAGTAGGACAACAGAGTCTCCAGGTGGGGCACCTTCCAGCACCCCCCAGGGACTCTAAGAAGGCTGGGTACTCTGAACTGCTACTCGGCGCATAGCGCAGATGACAGTCAGGACCCGTTCCCGACCCTGAGGCGCGGGGAACAAACCCTCTCATCCACTGGGAAAAACCCCAGCGTACCGGCAGCAAGCCGGGGGATATTAGAATACCCACCCCAGCCCGCCGCCTCTCACAGGGGCAACTCCAGACTGAGACAGAGTCCAGCCCCTCTCAGGAGACTAGTTCCAGAGCCCAAGCCATGCGTGAGGTGAGCCCGACTATATCTAGCCGGTACTTCTCAACCTCACGCACTAACTCAGGCTCCTTCCCCACCAGAGGTGACATTCCATGTCCCTATTGCCAGTCTTGGCAGCCGGGGATCGGTCCGCCAGGGCCTCCGCTCCTGGCCGCCGCCCGACACATTGCACCCGACCCCTATGGCGCCTCCTGCGGGTGGTGGGCCTGCGGGAGGATGGGCCCATGTCTCCTCTTGGGCTGTGCCCGGCCGGGCCCCATGGACTAAGGCCCGGCCACCAGGCGCGCCCTCGGGCACCCTCCCGGGCCTGGCTCCAGGGCGGGGCCCCGGTAACCCTATCCCGGGCAGGGTAAACTGTTCCCTGATGTTCTTTTCATACGGGTCTTCTGAATCGCTCTTTGTCTGGTCCCTCACCCAGGACCAATTTGCCATGGGAGACCCTACCAGGGAGCAAAAGCCCCAGACAACATAGCCCCTGGGATCCCTGTGACACACAAACCCCTCCACCACGATAAGGTAGCGATTCACGGAGAGGATGCTGGCAACCATTTAGTTAAAAGCAAAGAGTACAACTTTACAGTACTTCCAGCATGGCCTGTTAGTTTTGATGTCAAATTGATATTTTCTTACTGTCTTTTTTTCTGTAGAATTCAATTAAAATTTCAGTACTTTACAGTGTCTTTTGAAATGCCAGGCTTTTCATGGCCACACATTCCTGTTTCTGTAACAAAAAAAATTAAACAAAAGCTCACACATACACACAAAGTCAAAATGCTATTGAAGCTAAAAATCTATTGCAGAATTTCCTTTTAACGCACATACTGACCAGATTTGTCCTCAAAGTCAGAGTAATATTTTCTGGCTTCAAGCCAATTTAGTTTGCAAAAAAAAAAAAAGTTTTATTAGATTTAGGAAGCTGAGTTGCAAGGTCAGTGCTTTGCTATGTACAGAGATGTAACTCTTTCCTTTTTTTTTGCAATGGCACAAACAGGAAACCGGTGTGATGCAACCCATAATTTTTCATTTGCTGTATTTGTCCCAGATGGTTAAGAAAGGATATGAAATAAATATTAAAACACGTGCATGTCAAAAGGCAATAAAAAATGCACTGACCAGATGGCTGTGGCAACATTTGCAAAGAAAACACTGACAGTTTAAAGGCTTTTACTGAGGTTGTGCATTACGTTCCTGTTGCACACTTAGGTCATTATCATTCCTATCAAGAGAAATCTCACCCCATTATCACCTTGTCTCTAAGTAATACAAAGCTGTAGATGTGAATGAATATTTATATGTTTTTCTCTTCTGACTTTGGACTTGGTCACTTTGTCTGCCGATTATGGCCGACTGTCCACTGACTGAGCAGACAGTGGTGCACTGGTTAGCAGAGCCTCACATAAACAGCTTTCTAGTCAGCTGGGACCTTTCTATGTGTAGTTTGCATGTCTCCCATTGCCTGAGCAGGTTTTCTGCCCTGCTAACCACAGCACCACTCTGACACGCTGCGCTCCAAATAAAGATGCATCTGCGTGCGGGTGGTTGCTCCCCATGCTCCCAATCCCCATCTCCTGCAATCCTCCAAAAGCAGAGTTGGGTATCACTCATGGCATGCTAGTTGCACTCCATTGTAGACCACTTGTGTTTTTTTCTTCTCACACAGGTTATCTGTTTTGTTTTTTTTGCAGTGCATAGTGCAACTGAAAACAGTAGAGGAGGTGCAAAGCAGGCCTATATGCTTCAGTCGATCACTGTCAAGCTGCTGGCAGGTTTGATGAGTCAGCACTCTGAGCTGCAAAATAAAGGAAAGAGCAGGGAAATGATTAATACGACATTAAGTCGATGCAAAAGAAAAATGATTTGGAATATTTATTGGAGTCAAAAACACTCACAGTTATTTGAAAAAAGTGCATTTTTGCTTATTGATGGTGCTTGTGTGCTACAATGTAACATCTGTGAAACTGAATCCTGTGTCCATGCAGGCGCCCGAATAACTGAATATAAAACAAAGCACTGTGACCTGGCTTATTGCTTTGTAAAATCCTGGTTTGAAGCCTTTATTCTTTATGGGACAGTAATTCACAAAATGATATTTTGACTTGAGCCTAGCAATTAAGACCATAAAGTCACTGGGAATATCTTTACTAAGGTCATAAATTAAGCAAGCCTTCCGGTTGATGCCGTTCCCTTTAGGGGTCGCCACAGCAGATCGTCTGCCTCCATCTCACCCTGTTCTGAGCATCCTCCTCTGTAACACCAACCCTGTGCATATTCCCTTTCAATACATCCATAAACCGCCCCTGTGGTGTTTTGTCTTTGTTCCGCCCCCCTGGCAGCTCCATATTCGACATCCTTTGTCCAGTATATCCGCTATCCCTCCTCTGCACATGTCCAAACCATCTCAACCTCGCCTGTCTAACTTTGTCCCCAAACTGCTCACCTCAGCTGTTCCTCTGATGTGCTCATTTCTGATCTTTTCCATCCTGGTCACTCCCAAGGAAAATCTTAACATCTTCAGCTCTGCCACCTCCTGTCTGTACATCATAGCAGGTCTCACTATCATCTTGTAAATCTTCCCTTTCACTCTTGCTGCTGTCCGTCTGTCACAAATCACCGCTGACACTCATCTCCACCCTCTCTGCACTCTCTTCTTCTCCTCTCTTGTCTTTGCCCTTTGTTTTGGATGGATGATCCCAGGTATTTACACTCTGCTCCTTGCAGATTTACTGCTACACCTGTGTCCCTTTTCTTTTACTGTCATTCCTCTTTTCTCCAGTTCACATCTCCACTTCTCCAGGCTCTCCTCGACCTGCTCTCTACTCGCGCTACAGATCATAGTAACATAGATGTTACAACTCTCACCATTCATCCAGGCTGGGGACCAGCACTAGACTACACACAGACTTTTATACAATGCACTTCTTTTTGCAGCCAAAGTTACGCCCTACTTTCACAAAGAAAAAATCATGTGTAAGTCACATTGGCATCACTTTTCTGACCCAGAGCCTACACCCTGTCTATATATGATTTTAATTATTACTTTATCAATGGGCTGTAAGAGAGAAATACTTCTGAAAAATCTATAAGGTAATATTTGCAAGCTTTGAACTAAAGATCAATTTTTTTTGAGAATTGAAAAAGTATTTTGTTTTTTCATAATTTCTAATACAACTAAAATCCAATATGGAAAATGATGTCTTCTGATTCTGGTTTGAGCCAAGAAATCCAACACTGACGTGAAAATTGTTCTCCTGGTATTTATCTGTATTTATAAAGGTACCCCACTCATTGGTGGTGCTATGGTGTGTGCAGGCCGCAGACACCAGAATTTTAATATAATCCTCTTTTACCCATGCTCTGACTTTCCCCCAACTTTTAGGAAAATCAGCCTGGTAGTATTTATGTAATCCTGCTAAGAGACAAACAAACAGACGGAACTGAAAACAATGGCAGCAGTGACAAAGGCGCATTTTGTCCCCTCTTTTGAATGTTGACAATAAGTGAATCATCGGATTTGAAATAAAGGAGGCATCATGCTGCCTGTGACACTCATCCATGTACATAACACAGTGTGGGCGGAGAACATGCTGGTGTGTGTCAGTCAAATCTTAAATCCAGCCAGTCGCACAAACATCACTGCCTGAGTTCTTAATAAGCCTTATGACCAGCAGATGGAGGTGATTTTGTGTTGGAAAGAACAACCCAGCATGTTTTTGTGCTTATGTCTGAGTGTTTGTGGAGGTTTAAAGTTTAAAAGGATGGTGATGATGTTGTCCCTGAACGGCCCTTTTAGCACTTTGTTATGCTTCAGCTCGTTTGCCCTGTGAGAAGTAGCAGCTGTAAGCAGCTTTTACTCTCTCTCACCTCTCATCATTATTCTGATCCTGTTAATCGCGGGGTCAGGTGTTAGCATCACAGTGTAGCGGTTAATGTTGGCTTTAAGACTCATCTACCTGTGTGTGTGCGTGTGTGTGTATGTGTGTGTGTATGTGTGTGTGTGTGTGTATATTTGATTCCTCTTGGGAAGGTTTTAAGTGTATCTCTTGGGCACACATGAAAGCTTGCGTTCAGACTCTCATCTCTTTGCACAGTTGGTGTGTGAGCACCTGGTTATCTCTGACCACACTCACATAGTACACACACACACACACACACACACACACATACGCACACATCGACTTTCAAGCCAGCATTTTAAAAGGAATGCCTAACATGGCATGCCGACGTGCCGCTATGCATGAATGTGTTATCCATGTGCACTTACATGGTTAGTACATTTTTAGAGGAAGGCAAAAATCAAGAAGAAAGAAATGTTTATTGTAGTCTTAAGAGCATAGGAGTTGTACCCCAGTGTAGTGGTTAGTGAGGGACATAAACCCAGCCTCTGGGGGCCACTAACAAGCAAATTTCAAGTGCTGTTCCCATGCCTCGATCAATGGGCGTCTTGCATCAGAAAGGGCATCCTGTGTATAAAATCTGAGCCAAATCAGAAGATACAGATCCATCTGACTGGCTGTAGCTCAGGAGGTAGAGCAGGTCACCTACTGATCAGAAGGTCGGCGGTTCGATCCCTGGCTCCTCCAGTCTGCATGTCAAGTATCCTTGGGCAAGATACTAACCCCAACTTGCTCTCCGATGCATCCATCGGAGTATGAATGTATGAATTTGTTAGAAAGCACTAAGATAAAGTGCTTGTAAGAATGGGTGTGATTGGGTGAATGAGGCATGTTGTATAGAGTGCTTTGAGTACTCCGTGAGAGTAGAAAAGCGCTATATAAGAATCAGTCCATTTACCATTTACCATCTGCTCTGGTGATCCCTTGGGAAATAAGAGAGTAGCTGAAAGTGCCGTTAGTCTTAAGAGAATAAGTGCACCGTTCCTCCACAGCACCAACCTAAATCACTCTAAGTGCAAATACACATGGAGTGTTCAAATTTCAGTCTATTTGTTTTAATATGGCCTTTGTGGCACTGTTTAGGCACTAATAATAAAATATGGTGAAGTCTAGAGCAACAGTGATCAATGTACAAATGTAAAAAATAACCAACATGTTTTTCTTCATAGGTTTCTTCATTCTCCCTTGTTATTGTTAACTGTCAGCTAAGGGATGTTGCTTTGTTGTTGTTGCTATACACAGACATGTATTTATAGTTATGTTTAGTATTTAAAACTAATTAATTTCTATTGCAAAAATGTAAAAACTGCAGTAAGATATATAAAACAGTCACAAGGGCCAGTGTCGTGCCTGCACATAACTAACAACTTAGCAAGCAACCAATTCAAATTGTATCTTTCGGCACTTTCTTTACTAGCAGCCTGTTGGCAAAGCAAATCATTTGTTCCTGTCTTTAGGTTATTTATGAAAAAATGCCAAAGATAACACAGTTTGACAGGTAAAGAGCTATTAGCCGAGACCTTTTCATATTTCAAAATTGGAAGAAACTGGACAAATGAAGAACAAAAGAAAAGGGCAAGCCTAAAAAATATCTACAGCAGATCAACAGTATCTGAAAGTCATGTCCTTAAGACAGATGAAAAAAAAAATCCAGCAAAACCCGACACAGTACCTGAGAGATGTATCCTACCCTCGACTTGATCCAGGTACTTTTTGCTGAAGCCTCGGCAGAAATGGTCTCAGTGGAAGGGTGGCTGTCAAGAAGCCATTCTTAAAGAATTAAAACAGAGAGAAAAGGCTGAGGTATGCCAAATTACACAAGAACTAGACTAAAAATCACTGCTAACAGCTCTGATGGAGTGATGATCCCAAATTTTAAATTTCTGTTTCAAGTCTTTGTCAGTATGTACTGAGGAGGTCAGGATAGAGACAACAATGATAGTCTGCAGCCTTCTGTAAAACACGATGGATGTTCTGTCATGGTTTGATGCATCCATTTCAGCCAGTTGTGTTGGGGTTCTTGTCTAACCTGATAGAATTATGAACAGAAAAGTAGCATCAGATTTCTGAAGGAAACCATGTGATTGGCAGTGGCTTCAATTTTCAGCCTGACATTGATCCCAAACACACGGGGAGAAACTCATCAGTCATGGCCTGACCTCACCGTTACTCAATGTAACAGCACACGGCCAACATTCAAAGAAGAGCCTTGAATGTCCTTTAAGAAACCTGGAAAACTGTTCCTGAAGATTACTTAAAGAAATTACAACAAAGTTTGCCTAAGACAGTTCAGGTGGCGTTGAAGATTAAAGGCGATCATAGCGAATATTGACTTTCAGGTTTGTTAGAATGGTACAAACTCTATTTTGCCTTATGAGCTTTTTCCCTTTTTATTTTCATTGCAAAATATTAACACATGAGTGTTGTTGCATTTGCAGTTATAAAAGAAATAAATGGACAGAATTCTGAGTGAAATTCAGGAGGGCTCATTACGAGACCCGTTTTGATGGACAAAGCTCAGATCCAGCAGAAGAGGAAAACCTTGATGATGAAATGAAAGACACGTATGGCAGCTGGCATTAAAGTTTCGCTACCTTTCAGTAGACTCGGTAATAAGTGGCAGCCAGTGTCTAAAGTCTTTTACACAAATACAAGGAGAACTGCTGCAGAACAGCTATTTTTTTCATTTCTTGCTTGTTCTGCGGTTTTGTTCCGGCCTTGGGAAACACGAGCTGGACTGAGGTGAGGTGCATGACTTTAATAACTACTATAGCTTTACTATAAAACAGAAAAAAAAATGCAGCAAAATATTTGCATCTGAAAAGAATATTTTTATTAATTCTACTGACAGACTCGTGGATCCCATTATGAAACTGTTACAGCTCTAAAAAAATGTTAAAAGTATATAACGTATGTGGAAATAGTTGGAAAAATTGCATTGGATTTGATGGGGATTGTGTCAAGGATTGAAAGGCAGAGAGAAAACCGCCTGATGATGTTGCCAGAAGCTTGCTGCTGCTGTTGCAAGGGTTAGCTGATGAAAGCTGGTGTGGTGCCAGGCAACAGTGGAGGAGAGTTGTTACACATGGTCCATCACAACAGGATGTTCAGGTAGAGAGGATCAGTGAAGGAGGAACACAGAGATAAGATCAGGGTTCAAAGATGCTCCCGCAAAGCACAGCTCAGGCAGAACAGGGCTAGACAAGGCCATGCGGATTAGACCGAATTCTATCCTCTTCTTTTACTTTTTAAGCTTTCACCTTGCTTTCTCATCTTTTATAAAAGCAATAAAATTCCACTCTCGACCAAACATGTAAACGTGCAGCCTAAATCCCGCTAATTAAGTCCCGTCGCTGTTTTCCTTCTGCCAAAGCATCCATCCCAGTGATTTGTCGGCCCACTTAGCTCGTCTCACATTCTTTCCCTTTTATCCGTAATCACCTCACCTCATCTTACGGTAGAGATGTCCTTTTGCTTCTAACCTCCTTTTGCTCATCAAAGGCACCATCTCTCCTTTTCTTGCGCCGTTACTGACTAATAGTCTAGCCTTCGGTGTTTGACATCAACTGTTTTTTTCTATAAGTTCCCTTATTTGTGTTATACCTACCTTTTTTCCCTTCAGTCTCACTCCAAATTTTGGACAGTATATTGGGTGGATATTGGTCTGTCCAATGCTGTGCTCATTGGCTGTTTATTCCCACTCTGCCTTCCTCTTCTGTTGTATCCTTTGTTTGGTTGTTACACATTTCGGTGCATATCTGCTGGTTCAGCTCTGTCTCTCCATTTGCACCTTCTCACACTGTTCCCTTCACATAACCTTCCATTCTCAGATCCACATCTCCTGTACATCTTTCCTTCCCTTCCTTTTCATTTCCTTTCTTTGCCTTCTCTTTTCCTCTACTTTTTCCATTTCCTTCTGGCTTCCTGTCTTCCTTGCTGTATGAGTAATATGAGGAACCCCATAGGGACACAAGATGGAATTGAATTCTCATTCTTCTTTTTTTTTACTTATTGCATAAGTCAAAGCTCATCCTTTGAAGACTTGTTTTTTTTATTTCAGCACTGTCCTTCTCTGGTCTGTCCTTGCCCTGAGAGATGAATTGTTAACGAGGTGTACTTTTGCCAGGTTAAGATATATTATCTCCTGTGGGATGTATTCCAACCTCATTTTTGTTGCCAAGCAGAAGGGATGAAGAGATAATTGCATTTCACCAGGAGAGAAAAGAATCTGTTGGACCCCTTCGTCTTTTTTCCGCATGTCTCCACCTCTGCTGCCTCAGTGTGAAATGAGTCTAGTATAATGAACATGCAATCATCATGCTTTTTCTTTTTTGAATTGTGCATGTTACAATGAGCCACGCTGAGGTTACTCAGAAGCTAAAGAAACTACAACAGTGAATAAACGCAAGGAAAGTTTGCAGCTAGAAAAAGAATATGTGTTTGTGTTTGCAAGCAACTCTTTGGATCTGTGAGTCTGTATTTGTTGTGGAGACACAAACACAAGGCGCTCTGGCTCTAAGCAACAGTGCGATGGAGATCAAAAACACTCGAGAGGATATGTATCCTCCAGTGGAGAAGAAACCCCAGCGCAACCTCGGGAATTGTGTGCCTCTTCCCTCCAGGGAGTCCATCGAGGGTGGTGTAGTGAGACACCACCCTTTTAAGGACAGCACTTCCTCTCTCCAATAGGCACGCCATGGTGTACGGATGTTTTATGTGATGTGGATCTACAGATCATCAGAATAGGAAGATAAGATAGAAATACTCAGCTATGAGCAAACATGCTTCCCTTCTTTAAAGTTATAATCCTGTGTTTCTTGAAATGATGGCCATTCAGTGTGTTTGCATTGCGCGATAGCTTTCCTTGTTATTGATGAAGTTTGCTGTCTCGTTTAGGATTCTTTGCATACGTTCCTCTTAATGCAAATGACAACAAGTCCTGATACAGTATTTCCATATCAGACAACAGCACTGACTGTCATCTCCTCTTTATCAAAATGCACCATCATTTGTTCTGTGCTCTGAACAGATACATGTGTTGCATTCTTGACAGAGAAGCTGCCCAGAGCGAGGCTGCTGTTCTGAATCGTCTACAGACCTTTAAGAGTCTCACAGATTTATTTTTAAATTTGCAACACGCATGAATCAATGCTGAAGCAACTTTTAAAAAATTCTTCATGTAGTCTGTATTGCTTACATGTTTCTTGGCCTCCAAATTAGGTTTTTAGAATGTAACTCTAAAGAACTCGCATAAAGCATACATAATCATAACACACTGAACATATCTATCTATCTATCCATCTATCCATCTATCCATCTATCTATCCATCCATCCATCCATCCATCCATCCATCCATCTATGCAACAACATTACAAAAAGATGTCAACAAGGTGTATGGTCTAATCACTCACACTGCACAGGAGTGGGAGGGCTTGGAGGCTTTAGCTCTCCCTCAGCATTTGGTCACAAATTCCCATCAACACCTTTCTCACCTCACGTTTCTTTTCCCACCAACATGTTTTCCCTGATGTATGTTATTATTTTCTTTTCTCTTTTAAATCACTACAAAGTGACCCCATTTCTTCTGACCAGTAATAACCCTTGTTTGGCTTTTAGCTGAAGTTTCTGGCAGCAATGAAAATTTATTTTACTGTAAATAAGTCAGTTAAGACTGTCTGAATATGTCAATATGGTTATTGCAGACGGGTTGTTGTTTTTCAACTTGTTTGTAGCCATTAAAAAAAACACATTGAAACATAAAGTTTTTTGCATAATGAATACGGTAGAGTATAAATGAAGGATTTGTGAACAAGCTTTCTTGAAACTAATCCCCAGTTTGGTTGACATAATACTACTGCTGAGAGATATCATCACCACAAAGTTAACTCCCAAATTAGCTGATGGCTTAGCTGATACTATTCTTTGCATTTAGTTTATAAATTTGACACTCTGTCCATATTATTTAGGTTGTTTCAGCTGGTCTACTGCTGTTGCTTCCCCAACAAGCCACTTTACAACCCACCCTTTGCTTGCTTTTGTGCTGTTTCAGACCTCCCCTGATCTGCTTCAGGCTTTTTATGTCTGCACATGGAAAGGTGGAAAAGTCCCAGAACAGAGCCATGCTCCCAAATACAAATACAACTCAACTACAAATGGAAGATGCACATTTCTTTTTACTTAAATAGTACTAATTGACAATAATTTTATACATTAGATTCTAGTTCAATGTGTTGCTTCATCCTTGCCTATTTCCTCTAAATTAATTGCCCTGTAATCCCATTCATAGACAAAAAAAAGAAAAAAGAAAAAACCACAAGAAAGAAACTTATACTTTTTACTTTAACGACTCTGCCCACTTATTTTGATTTCACTTGACAGAATACCATTATCATCCTTCTATGCAACAGAGACAGTCAAAGTGAGAAAATAAGCACCCTGCTACATAACACAAGACCCACGGACTCTAAACAACAACCTTATAAACATTAACTAGTGCTTGGGTAACTTCATTTTGAAAGCTTGATAGCTAATTAGCTGCTTGGTTGCAGAACATTAAACAGCACATAAAAGTACCTGCAAAACCGATTTCAGTCCTACTCTTGCTTTTAATAATGCAAAGACTGTCATTGCTGCATTTATTACCAACTGCAAGAGTATTGTTTTCACTTTGTGTTTCTGTGTGGGTGTGTAAGTCTGTGTTTCATCATGTCAAATATGGTCTGACCCATAAGTTCTGCGTAATGATGAATAATAGTGACCATCTTGCAGTGGCAAAATACCAGGAGGGATGATCATTAGCATGTTGATGTTTCAGCCCTGCGAGTCTTCAGCGAGCGCTCAGATCACACTCATCTTCAAACTCGGCCTTGATTTTGATCCAAACTACTAGACACCTGCGGAGCTTCATGACTGAATTTTGAACGTTACATTTTGAGGCTGGTGTTTTGAGTAAAGCTGCCCACCATAGTGACAGTCAGACAAAAGCACTTGTCAAACTACTCAGACTGTCTTTGTAGTGGTTCACACTACAGTTGATGTCTCGAGGACCACATTTTGCTGTGACGACACACACACAGATTGCCAGACAGAATCACGAGGTGGATCTATTGCTGATCGTAATCACAAAATAATAGATTAATGACTACTAGCACTCATTATAAGAAGGTCACCGTGTTGACAGACGTCATGTCTTGTTTAGGATTGAAAAAGGTGATGGGATTTCCACTGTGCTTTAAGGAAATCAATCAACCAAGCATTTGTGCTTTATTTAACTTTAAACTCAAATGAAGAAACTGAAACAGGACTTTAAACTTGATAGCAAATGAAACCAGCATTGATAGTCTATCCAACAATGTCGTTATTTAGCAGTAGTTTTGTAACAATAATGATATTTGAATTCACATTTGGATTCAGGCTTGCACCAGCCAGCTCTCACTTAGACACATACCCAGCTTAAGATGATAGCACTGCAAGTAAGAAAAAGGGATCCAAGACTTCTCCTGACTGCACTTCCGTTAGGCATGTCTTAGATTTTCTGGAAAGGCTTTCAACACCCCCAGAGAAATTGATTTTCTATGTTGTGATAGTTTGGCTGCACCGAGCAATAGAAGCATCTTTGGCTTTTCCTGTTGAGAAAAAAACAGAAAAAGAGAGAAAAAAAACAGGAAACGTAAAGGCCGAGTGATACTTGTGGAGCTGTTGACAAAAACGCAGCAAAAGCGGATGTTACCCTGAATGCGTTGCCGGCTACAGTTCGGCAGGGTTTGACCGTCAGTGTGCTTCACTTGATTTTGTTATTGTTGAACATCATCCAAAGCACTTTGCCCAAAGAGAAGCATTTGGTGGACTGAAAAAAGAATATAGAAGGAAATGAGACGAGAAACTCCAAAATCATGTACAGCAATATTAGAGCTTTTGCAAATAATTATAATCTCCGAAGGTTTTCATTCCGGCATGTGTGTTTATTTTCAGCTCAGATTTTGCATACAATACTCGCCTCTGCGATCTTGTTGTGCGTATGATTGAATGGATCCAGGCCCATCTGCATACGTTTGTCTCCTTTTTTTGTGGGAGGGGGAGCATCTGAAAAAGAAAACAAATCCTTTTATGTACACACACATGCATGAGCTTGGCTACGCACACCTTGTTCTCATGAGCTACTATGAATATAGAGGAAGGAATCTGAGCAGCATATTTGCAAATGTAAGGCTTTATTTTATGGCCTGTGCCACCTGGATTCCTTTTTGTTTAATGTGTAACCCCATTGGTACCAGTAAGCTTTCCTCATTTTATGAAATGTATCAGCGAGCATGAATGTCTGATGGATTGCTGCAAAGTGGATTCACATGAAAGACGTGCTATAGACGAAGTGAGCGGCATTTGAAGGGAAAGGGTCGTGACGCGCACACACGCATATACCCATTCATGTATGCGTACCTAACAACTATGGTAGCTAATCCATCTCAGTAAGCTAAAATATGCTTATTTAAATCCTTCAGTCACAAATTCATTTCACACATTGAGGCACTGTAGTGATCAGTGGAGAAAAAAAACCAGAAGCAAAGCACTCTTTTTCTCACCTCTCTGAACAACATTAAAGGGTGTGAATATCTAATCTGTTTGTCATCTGTTTCTCTCTCCCGCCTGTCACCCTTTCATTGTCATTTTCTTTGTCTCCGCTCCTTTGTTATTTTTTTTAACTCATCTGGTTTGCTTTTCTTGTCTTTTCCTTCTCTTTCATGCCCATCACCGCCTTCACCTCTCAGGGATTGGCACCCAGGACGGCAGCGCAAAGAAGGAGGAGGACTTCAAGGGCAGGTCCCAGCGGCAAATTCAGTTCAACCCGGGACAGACCAGAGCCACGTGGCGTGTTCGGATACTGAATGATGGGAAGTACGAGCAGGCAGAGACCTTTCAAATTTTATTATCGGAGCCGGTGATGGGAGTGATAGAGTTCCCCGTCATGGCAACAGTTGAGATCTTGGATCCCAGTGATGGTCAGTCTTTACCATATGCACCTTTTACCCTGCCTTCAAAACACACACACACACACACATACACACACACGCACACACACACACACACAGATGTTTTATGTGGCAATTATCAGCGGTGATGAGTGGTAAAATACATTTACTTAAGTAAGGCAGTTATTGCTCTCATAACTCGATTTTTCTGAGAGCTTTAGCGACTTGATAATTTGCAGACACATTATAGAATCACCTACTGAATTATGATGTAATATTGCACATATATTATCCTTGCTCACACTGTTTCAAGATGTTACAACAAGGCCCCTTTAATGCTTGCAACCTTAAGGTAATTCCTATGAATTCTAATGAACTAATGTCCAGATGAGGCCAAACATTAACTATTCACAAATGATGCAGGTGGAGAATTATCTCATAAGAAGAGCACATGGCCTCTAGTGTACTAGATAAAAAGAGAAAAGCGTGTTGGATGTGGGAGAAGTAGGCAGATGAACTGAGTGACATTACCGGGAAAAGCATGATAATGGCCAGAGTTACTGCAGGTAAGCTAGCTCCTGACTGTTAAATGGAAAAGAACAAATCATGAACAAATAACAGGATATGGTTTTACAAAGTAAATTGTTGCAGCTTTTATTAATGTTCAAACAGCCATAATTAAGGATATTGCTAAAGTTGGCCAAAGCATTAAATGAGGGACTAATTAGAATCTCATGTTGACTTTGCAAAACACATTTTTGACCAGAACTGAAAAATCTATACTTTAATCTAACAATACTAAGTGCTCTATATCCTAGAAGTCCAAGGTCTCCTTCACTACAGCATCATCATTTTTGCCATTTTTCACATTTGTGACAGTAGGTTACAACTGCTTGAGCACTGACTTAGTGACACTTTGGTGCCCACCTTTGAAATGTGTTGCTTTTATAAAGCATTTGTGCTGCTGGTTTGAAAATGTAGGTACAGCATCCATATTTGCCTCCCTGCAGCCTGATTAGCAACTTTATGTTCTGTTTTATTGGTCAAACAATGATGCACATGATACCTTTTATTTAATTACGTCTTCCATACACAGGCATGTGGTAAATTATATTACTGTGCTAAACTATCTAGCCGCCCCTTGTGTCTTCATTTTTTCTTTCATTTTTTGGCTTCCAAAGAGCTCAGATCTTTTACCTGACCATTTTCCCAGGTATGTTTTTATATTTGTTTGTTAAGCCAATTAACATGAACTTATGAATCATAAAAATGAACTCAACACGTGGGATTAATCACTTTTATGTTTACACATGATATGCAATTAATTAAGAAACTATTTTAAATAATATCTTTAGGCACTTTACTGGCAAGTGGTCGTAAAACATAATTTGTTCCCATCTGCCAACAATAACAGAGCTTGACAGGCAGAAAATGTTTTTTCCTCAACAAGGTGATTCCCAAAGAACTATTAGCCCGAAACTTGTGATATCTTGACATGGTGTACAGTGTGTCCTTCAAAAAATCTGAGTAAACTAGACATGTGGAAGACAAAACCTTCAAAAAGTCATGTTCTTAAGAAATAGTAAACTAGACATGAAATGGAAGACAAAATGAAAAGGGTAGCAACAATAGTATCTGAAAGTCATGTTCTTAAGAAAGTTTTTCCTTTAATCTGTCACCTGTATTTATTATATGTGTTTGGACAGAAAAGGAAGAGGGACAGAGGCATGCATCTACAGTCATTTTATTTCATTGTAGTTTAGATGATCCAGTTCGCTCTTCCTGCTAAACTGATTTGTGTCCTTTGTTTTCTCAACAGACACAACATGAAAGCTGAAAATGATTTATTTACTTCTATACATTGAGCTGCAGTAGAAAGAACTGAGACAACATTATTTATCATTACTGGTTAACTAAAATGTTATTTTATTCTGAAGGATGTACCCAGCATTACAAATTAAAATCAATTAAAACCACTGTGCATAGTGGAAATAATTTCTTTGTTAACCCAGATCGAAGAATACAGCTGAAGATTCACCGAAGTTTCTGCAATGCATAAAGCATAGCACAAAGATTCTCCTCTGTCACTCAAGTATTTCTTTACAGAAGGCTGAAAAATACATATGCCTGACACGCAGAATCGAGAACTGTCAATATAAGTATTTTCTAATATAAGGCCTTGTCAGCTCTGCCCTGAGGAAAGGAGTAGAAATACATATTTGACATGATAGCCAGTGAAAAATTACTATAGGGATAATACTCATCTCTTAATGGTAGTAGTGTTTTTTATACCCAATGGAAATACTGAGCACAATCTGTACTTCTTAAAATCCAATAAGGCATAAAAAAAAGAAGAATAATCACACCCTGACACACTCACACACACATCTACACACACACAGTGTCTTTCGCTTTCTTTCTTAAATAGGTTATAATCTGCCATTTTCACTCTCATAGTTCTTTGTGTCTTTTCCTGCAAATTGAAATGTTAATGGAATATTGAGTGGTGCGACAAACTGACTCCTCTGCTCCATCCAGACGAGATTTACTCTCCTTCTGCTTTTACTTTCAGTTTTTTGCATGCATTACCCCCTCCTCAGTGCAACTTCCAAGTAATTACAGTTGAGCACCAAAGATGGAAACGCTGAAGCGTCCATTATAGTGACATACAGCAGTTGCTCTCAACCCCTCTCTCATTTGTTTTCTTGTCCTTTGTTTCTCAGTATCACTCCCCATGCCACATTTTCCCTCCTCAATCTATCCTCCCCAGTGGGTTAATTATGAAGTGTGTGGAGGGCAGGGGCTGGTTTGTTTTCCGTCTTCTCGGGGGACTGTCTAATGTGACAGAGATGTGCCACTCTGTACTCTAATGGGTTGGTGAAGCTTTAGCTATGCCTGTGGCGTTAGCTGTACTCCAGCTTCTTTCTCTAATGATGAAAACGGGCTTTGTCTGGTCGTCTGGTTATCCCGGAGAGTCACTCCCTGGAGAACATGTCAGCTTGGCTAATATCAGCTTTAGAGGAGGAGAGAGGATCGTTAAGTAAAAGTGCTCCAAAATTAAGGAGTGGAGTTTGCTCGAACAAACTGCACTTGTCTGTGTCGATGCTGGGAGTTTTTCTCTGGTGTTTTAAGCAAGAATACATACTTTATAGAGATGTGTGAGTGTGTTTCTACTTTTTACCTGCAGTTTGCCCATGTGATTGCTAAAATTTTCTTCTTTATATATGTAATGCATACGCAATGATGACTAAAGATGACGGGAAACGCCTGTTGTTGGACTGCATACTCTAAGCAGCAGCCACATTGCTACAGGTGGTCGTATAGTTCTTGTGTTCTCAGTAAGAACACAATACATCAGAACAACTTTTACTGCGTTTGCACCAGGGTCATTCTGCTAAACAAACAAGAACGTACTTGTGTTTTGTGTGTCATCATGGACACTTGTCTCTAGTCGTAAACACAGAGCTTTCAAGCGAGGAGCTACATCTTCTTACGCTGTATTGTGTTTTACTTATATTGTGCTATTAACTGCAGGTTTTTAGAGGCTCATTTGTTATACATGTGCATCTCCATTTTGGGCATGACCAGCATTACAAGGTGGTAATGAGTAAAATGCACATTTATCACAACACAGTCAAACAGCAGCAGCAAGGAAAATATCCCAGCATCCATAGAATATTTATGAAATTATCAATAATGGAGAAGTTCAAGGCATAGGAAGAAAAGAAAAGCTGGACTAAAAGAAAACAAAAACAGTTTTTATTTTGTTTGGTGAAACAATAGGAAAATCAGGTGCAAGGATTCGCCGTTTTAACACCCGGCATAAAAGCCTGTGTTTATGTTCCAATCCCCATGAATGATTTAAAAATGACTGTGGGTTTTCCTCCAAGAGGTGAACTTGACCCACTTGGCTGAAAATGTGCTTTTCCAAACCGTAGGTGGATTTAGAGGCAATAGAAGAGTGCGAGGAGGAGACTAAGTGTACAGTACGTGTGTGGAAAGAGGGAAGAAAATCAGGTTGTAACGTTACTCGTGTGTGTGGAATAGGTAAGCGGTGGACCTCAGTCTCCTTGTATGAGTCCCCGGGGAGTGACAGATTGTGGACAGGAAGAGAATGAAAAAAAAGTCGGGGAGGTGGAAGAAGACTGTGAGAACAATTTAGCGACTTATCATAAGAGAAAAGAAATATTCGACCTGCCCCCTCCCCCCAGCTGTGTGTGAGATTGTCTTATGTTGATGACTTCATCCCAAACAGCCAGCTCAGGTTGCTGATCTCTCTTTACGCCGGGCATTGAGTCAGATATAAATCTGTTTCACGCTCCAGTCCTCGCCTTTTTAATTGAAGTTTTCGTCAGTTTTTTTCACCTCCCATCATTCAGTCATCGATTCTTTCAGAGAGCGCACGAAACGAAGGCACGCGAAGAACTGGGACGAGCTGAAGCTTCGGCCACTCTGTTAGTATTTTTATTGGTCCCAGTGCGTCTGTGGAAAATAGCCTCCAAAATTTATTGTTTCTATAATGCCAGTAAGTTCTGCGCTTTGATAGATGATGCTTTCACTAGCTCAAAGTTTCTCCCTCAATCAAAAACTCCAGTCAGAGACGGAGAGAAAGGCGGGGAAAAAAATATGAGAGAGATGATTGACCCCTCTGAGTATGGAGCTGTAGATGGGTGAAACTAACAGCTGATTTACTCTATGGTATGAATTCAGACTCTTGCATGTGTAATTGTCCGCGACACGTGAGGCAAGAAGAAAAACTTCTAAAGCGGTCTCTTTGAAGAGCCCGTCTGGTTACACCAAACCAAAAGACCGATGGAGAGTTATTCTCGAATATGAATAAGCACACTGCAGGACCACCACTTCAATGGAATAAAAAAAAAATTAAAGGAAAATGTCAGCTGCAGCTCGCTAATGCAGAACCAGAACAAAAGCCTGTATTAGTCCTTGATGGCCTAATGCACTGTGGATTTTTGCAGATTGTTATACATATCATTACCCTTTCCTTTTTTCCCCTGACTCTCACTCTCTTTCACTGTCTCGTTTTCTCTTTTCCCCTTCCAAACAGAGTCGACTGTATTTTTCCCTGAACAGATCCGCTCAGTAGAGGAAGATGTTGGAGAGCTTTTCATCCCAGTGCACCGCAGTGGAGACATCAGCGAGGAGCTCATGGTGGTCTGCTACACACAGCAGGGTACAGGCTGGCCTTTTTCACCTCATCTAACCCATTTCCCCCCCAGTATACGCTGCAATCCTGCCATATTTGCGGACACAGTGATCGCACCACTTGTTTAATGGTATAAAAAGCTGGGTCTGATTTACATACGTTATATTCACCTGTATAATGAAGTCTCAGCTGTCCTTACTTCAAATAACAAAACAAATAGCTCATATAATTGTTAAAACCTGAAAAGCGAGGCATGTTTCAGTCTTGTGATATATGCGTCTGGATGACAGGCGATGTCTTTGTTATATTCATGTGTAGGTGGAGTGTCGGGTGCAGCTTTTGTCACCACCTATGCAGTTTGACAGTACCCATTAAATCTGTTTAAAGTCAAGTCAGCTCTCTGGAAAAGAAGCTGTTCACACGGCATTTGCATTTTCACAAATCACATGTTAGCAGCCTTAGCACAGCAGGATCACACTTAGCTGTTAAGTTTTGCAAGAATTCTTGATTCCTTACATGCTCCACAACATCCTCTTCCCTTTTAATAATTCAGCCATACTATTAGTTGCTTTTCACGGTTAATGAAGTGGACAGCATGTGAAAAATGAAAGATTTCTAACAAATTTGGCAAAACTTGATGGAAATTTACTTCTGTGCTCCTTGCCATACACTGACAGACCTAATGGACTTGCTGCAATTAAAAGTCAAAGTTTAGCTCTGCTGAAAATCTGAATCTTATGAAATTCAAATACAGATTTGTAGCACTGATACACACAACACCTTCATGTTTTCTTCATTTCATTATTTACATATTTATTTTTATGCTCTTAATCCAAGTTGTTATACACAGCTCAAAAAAATTAAAGGAACTATTTTTAATCAGAGAATATCATCTGGTCAGTTAAGTAGCAAAGAGAGTTGTTAATTAGTTTCAGCTACTTTGGTGTTAATGAAATGAACAGTAGGTTCAGTGTCCAACTCATCCAGGATTGCACAGTGAGGGTTTATCAGAAGGTTTGCACATACTTAAGAGCATGGAGGAGATTACAGGAGACAAGCAGTTACTATAGGAGAGCTGGACACGGTTGTAGAAGGTCCTTAACCCATCAGGAGGACCAGTATCTGCTCCTCTGTACAAGGAGAAACAGGAAGAGCACTGCCATCCTGTTCCTCCAGGTCACACTAATGACCTCCAGCAGGCCACTGGTGTGAATGTCTCTGATCAGAAATAGACTTCATGAGGATGGCCTGAAGGCTCGACATCTTTTAGTGGGCCCTGTGCTCGCTGCCTGACACTGTGAAGCTGATTGGTATTTTCCAAAGAACACCAGAATTGGTAGGACCACCACTGACATCCTGTTGTTTTCATAGATGAGGGCAGGTTCGCCCTAAGCACATGTGACAGATGTGAAAGGGTCTGGAGAAGACGCAGAGAACATTATGCTGCTTGTAACATCGTTCACAGATGGAGAGACGAACAAACCGTGAAACAAATGTTTAGACCCTACGCTGGTGCAGTGAGTGGCCCCCACTCTTAGCTGACATAAATCCAGTAAAACACCTCTAGCACATCATTTTAAGTCCCTGTGATGCTGTTATGTTGCACCCAGACTGTCCAGGATGCCTTGGTTCAGATCTGGGATGAGACCCTCCAGGACACCTGGTGTCATCTCATTAGGAGCATGCCCCGACATTGTCAGTCATGCATACAAGAACGTGGGGGCCATACAAACTGCGGAGTACCATCTTAAGTTGCTGCAATGGAATTTTAGCAAAATGGGCAAGCTGCTGCATCATTTTTTCACTTTGATTCAAACCTCTGTAGGTTGATAAATTTTATTTCCATTAGACAAGCCTTCCATTGCTTACACACTTTACCCAGTCCATATCCATATAATTATTCACGATGATTTTTTCCCACAGAGATCTGATGCGTTTTCAAAGTGTTCCTTTAATTTTTTTTGAACAGTGTATTACAGTAAAAGATTTGTATCAATAACACATCCTCTTTGTACAGAGGATACCATTTATGGTCTTTTCATTAGGTCTTTTCAACCATATTTGATTCTTTTTATGTTTTTGTGCATTGTACTCACCATTCTTGTTGCTGGTCTTTTTAAAGGTTCGGCCTCAGGAACCATTCCCACCACTGTCCTCTCTTACTCGGACTACATCTCCCGTCCCGAGGAAAACAGCAGCCTCCTTCGCTTCGACAAGGGTGAGAGGGAGAAGCTGTGCCGCGTGGTGATCATAGACGACTCCCTGTACGAGGGAGAAGAGAGCTTCAACGTTACTCTGTCACTGCCTGTGGGAGGACGTCTGGGAATGCACTACCCCACCACCAAAGTTAACATCTTGGAAGATATGGATGATGGTAATGCATTCTAATAATAGCTTTCTAACTTTATATTTCAAGTGATCATTTCTAGAAGTTCTAACAGCTTCATAGAGAAAACTTCAAAATCTATTTGTGGTCAAACCATTTTGCCGCCAGATGTGATGTACCGTAACCTGAACCACAGCAGCTGTGGTGAACTTTGCAAAAGGTTCTTGTCTCGCTCCAGAGATTTAGAAGATTTGATTTATTTCAGCTTGGTATTAATGTTAAAACGCACGTGCTTATATGCACTCTTTCAAACAAGTGCTTGAATTTCTGTTGTTTTGAATTGTCTTCGGAGCCCTCATATCACAGAATTTCTCTTAATTATGCTTGTTTCACAGACTTAGCGGGTGTTAAGGCACGCAGGATTAGAGTGCTGAAATAGACCCTGCACTCACAGCAGACAGATGGAATCAAACTCCTGTCACGCTGCTATTCTGACAATTTTTAATTACAGTCGAGAAGCGAGCACAAGTCCGGTGGGACTGCATTATCACACGTGTCCCTTGTCTGCTTTCATCCAGTTACAGCATGGTATGGACCAAAGTAGATTAAATATTCTGAAAGCAAGAGAAATGTGTAGATGATTTATCTGGGGACTGACATGCCTGCTGGGAAATACCTATTGCAATCTGTATGCGTTCTCCACCATCTCACTATTCTGCATTGATTTACTTTAGAGACTTCACAGTGACAGAATGATGTCTGTGCTCTGGATTTTTTGCTAAATGCCACCATATAGATTAAAAAGTGAAAGTCAGTAAAAGTCACAATATTTTGTATCTCTTTTGGAAATAAGGCTGTAATGTCTGTAATGAATTTGGGTCTTCATTGCCTTTATGCGCAACGTGGTTCTCAGCTTACACGCTTGTTGTTCAGACACCCATTTGTCATCTATCTGGACAAATACAGACTGGCAGATTTAAAGCAGCAGAGTAAGAGCCAACGTTTTAGGACAAAGGAAAAAGTCAAATCAAAAAATTGTAATATATATAATCAAGCTGAGAACACATCCTTACTCATTTTCTGTAGTTTGTGGCAAGGCTCTTTATTGGGTTTAAGATTAAAATGTAGAAAAATGAAGTGTTATTTTACAGACATTTTATAATCTTGCTTTCCTTTTAGGACGTCTTTGATTTTGTCATGAACTGTTTGTGTCACGGAGGCCTCATCATGCTACTGCCAAACGGCAGCCTGGGATAAATAAAACAATGACGACTTACAACTGAGAACTCATTTAGGGATACAGACAATTGTGCCAAATTGACTGTGCATATGTGCGGGGAGGCATCTGGGGGCTAGTTAACAAGAAACATGACACATTGTCTGATTGTTAGTAAATTGTCAGAAGACTTCAGACTTGGTGCTGAGTTCAAAGCAATGGAAATGTGTTTGTGAGAGCCCAACTCCAGTGAGAGATTATGTGTCATTTTTAGCCTCCCAGAGGATAATACGCTGTCTGACAGTGCTCTAATACCTGCACCCAGGCAGTCAAACTGCAGCCTCATTTTCTTTAGTGCAACCTCCAATTGGCCAGGAAAATAGTGAAACAAGAGTAATGCAGCATGTGTTTACTTGTGTCACATGGTTCCTTGCATCTGCATGGATGTTTATGTGTGAAGGTAAGGTAAGGTAAATGGTGAGAAAAGCACTTAAAGAACACTTAAGTGTGACTGGTAGTCCTCTCTCTAGCCCCATTTTTCCTTCCCTCAGGTTAGAGTCAAGTTCACCTGGCTGCTCTCCTTCCATCTATTTATCCACTATACCTCTCTCTCTCTCTCACACACACACACACACACACACACACACACACACACACACACACACACAGGGTTTTCTCACTTCATCTGAGAAAAAAAGTCCCAGAGATATCTGCTTGATTTAGTACTTTATCAGATTAAACTCTACAGTACCTGTCGCCCTGAGTGTTGCGCTCTGCATGGTTGCACATTTTGACTCAAAGTGAGTGTTGTCATCTCCTTGTACCCTGCCAAGGAGAGACGAACGCGCAGACTTTTCGGATGGGTGCATATGGCCACAGCTGAGTTTGTAGAATTGTAGATTAGCTCTGAGTATCTCTTGGAAACCCAGGCCTTCATTTCAATATTAGGGCAGCCTGAGTGTTGGTCACACCAAAGCTGCAGAATACCTCTGGCTATTTTGTACGCCCTGACTGAGGGGAAACAGTCGGGTTACTTTGCATTTCAGAAGGTGAACTTAGAACAGGAGAGTTTTTGTTTGTGCTGTTATCAGCAATACTATTTTTCTACAGTATAAGTCTTCAACTACCCATTATTTCTTAATTTTTTGGTAGGGAAATGCGAAATATGACCACTGAAATTCAGTTTGCACGTTTACTGAAATGTGCCAACATGCACAAAGGAGCAGATACTGGTCCTGCTGTTGAGTTAAGAACCTTCTATGGCTCTGTCCAGCTATCCTACAATAACTGTCCATCCGCTGGACTCTCCTTCATGGCCATCTGGCAACAGCACGTATTGATGTGCCATCCTGGATGAGTTGGACTACCTGTGCAACCTCTGTAGGGTCCAGGTGTCGTCTCATGCCAACAGAAGTGACCAAGCCAAATGCAAAACTAATGAAAAAACCCAAAAACATTCAAAATAGATGAGAAGGGGAAAAAATGTCAGTGACTTCCACCTGTAAAACCACTCCTGTTTGGGGGTTGTCTCATTGTTGCCCCTCTAGTACAGCTTCTAAAACTGATTAACCTCCTCTGCTGTTTAACTTACAGCACTGTTTTAATCAATATCCCAAAAGTTTAATTGATTTGATGCTATATTCTGATTAATAAGTGTTCCTTTAATTTCTTCGAGCAGTCTGTGTGTGGCAGGGTTTGGTCTAAGTTTTGATGGTCTAGGAGGAGAAAAAAGAACAATAAAAAACCCCAAAAACCAACAGATTTCACAGGTGCCACTGTAGAAAACCTGGAGGAGTAGGTGACCCATATGCTGAAGGCTGCTGCAGGGGCATGGGTTCAAATGTGAGCCAGCCTGTTCCCTGTGTGTCACGATGCCCTGTTTTCAACCCTTTCCACTATTCTAGCTAATAAAAGCTAAATGCCAACTAAAAGACAAAGGTTTGTTTATTATAGTTAGATATGACCTACCTTCTTAATCCTATCCGATATAATAATAATAATCATTCCACGCATCCGATATGACGTTTTCATTACTAAAACACTGCCTCCTTCCAAGTGATATACTGCATCGGCAGACACCAGTGTATTAGGGAGTGTCTTGCCCAAAACAAACGACCGGGACAGAGGTCCCATCTTCCGGTTACAGGACTTCCCAACCCCTGAGCCACAGTCGCCCCAGTTTATTACCTGCCTCCCTACCAAGTGAAATACTATAAGACTTTGCATTTCCTGCAAAAAAAGGGCCCATTCTTTACAGGACAGCTGAGAATGTGCTATAAACTGCATTTAAAGGTGCAGTGACACACAAATGGCTACAGACACCCACACACTGGTAATTATCATAATTTGGCTTTACACCTTCCCCAGCCTTCACACACACTTCAGAGTGCTAAACCACAGGCGTTGTCCCAGAGGGGAGAGAGGATTCATTTCTCATTCATCAGTCATCACTCACCTCCCTCTTGTGGTGTCACGCAGAGGGGAGCGCAGTCAAGACATGTGTGAATACAGACATGTTTATTAGCATCCTAGCAGAAGTGTCCTCACTGAGCACAGAAGGAACTGGAGCCAGATTGCTTGCATTTAGTGTTTAAAGATAAGCTACACGTCCACACTCTTACAAGCCCCTTGTTTGCCAGTGTTTACGGTCAGACGTTTTTATCCATGTGTTTTTCCTACCTACGCAGTCTGTTACTTTGCTTTTTACTCTGCCTTTGTGCAAATACACACATTCTGTTTGCATTACAAGCCAGTGATGCATCTGTTAGATAACAGTGAGTGTGTAGGAAGAAAAGGTAAATGAGAAAGACAGATGCATTGAGGAAAGAAGTCTTTGGATGGGGCGAGAGAGGGCACAGGCTGCACTTGATGTGCAATACTCGCTGGATATTATTACCCTGAGCTGTCACTTGTTATGTGAAGCTGGCAGTCAAAATGCTACTGCAGAATTTTTTTTTTCTCGGTCCCTTTGTTAAGTACTCCACTTAGCTTTTGTTATGTGGCCCTAGTTAAAGTATATAAATAAAATATGAAAGTTCATATATCAGTAGAGTAATATTCAGAATAAAAAAAAAAATCTCTGGCTTGTTAAGTATTTGATCGTGACACGAAAACACGATAACACACGTGCTATTTTTGGATTATATGCCGGAATATAAGAAACAGGCCAGTTTAAAATGGAGACAGAAGAACTTTTATTCTGTCACTTTTTATGACTCGACGCGGGTGCGGGGGAAAGGGGTGGGGGTGGGGGGGCGGCTTGTGAGAGATGAAACTGTCAAATACACACTGGACTGCCTCCACTTTGCTGCCTCAGGAAACAATCCTAGTTCAAACAAGCCTTTGAGCAGTCTGGGGGGCCGCATTCTCTTTGTCTCTCCATCTCACTACTTTACAGTCAGGGAAAAAGACTCACACATACACACACAGGCTTTGTTTCAGTGTTAACAGCATCCATATTTGTTAAAAGTGCTTAATTATTCTGTCAGGAGAAACAATTAAAATTAAAAATGTGTGGATTTAAGGCCGATAGATGTTGAAAGGTCACACTCCCCTGCAGTTTAACTTCAGACTAATGGCCTGCCGCTTTTTGACCGTTGTGTCCAGCTACTGGCTATACAAATGAATCATGCCAGGCTGCAAGTGGCTGCTGGAGATCTATACAGATCTATAGATTAGTACCACTACTTCTGCTGATTTAGCTCATATATGCTACGTCAGCTGTCAAGTTAAAGTATGAAGAAAAAGCCACATGTGTGCTGACCTTAAAAGCCCCCAAATACTGAATATCTCAGAGTGTTAATATAAAAAAAAAATGAGTCAACTAATACATTTAAAGACAGAAATCATTGAAACTACATGGACATTATGAAGCTGTAGTCTGGAATTGAGAAGCAGTAATTACAGCCATTTATTTATTTCTTGTCTTTGCTCCCCAGTTCCTGTGTTTTACTTTGGGGAGGTAGAGTATCATGTGGATGAGAGCGATGGGTATGTGGAGATCAAAGTGTGGAGGACGGGAACGGATTTGTCCAAATCTGCAGCCGTTACTGTCAGCTCTCGCAAGGCAGAGCCCGTTTCTGCAGAAGGTGAGCTCCCGTACAGTTAAAGCATTGCTTCTGACAGATGAGAATAATTGAATTGACCAGTAGCGTTATTTGTCATTTATCTGCGTGTCTGTATATTTTATTTACAGCCGGTATTGACTATGTTGGCATCAGTCACAACCTTGACTTTGCTCCAGGCGTCAGCACGCAGACGTTCAGGGTAATCATCCTGGATGACCTGGGACAGCCAGAGCTGGAGGGGATTGAGAGCTTTGAGCTGGTCTTACGCATGCCAGTGAATGGCATCCTGGGAGAACCTGGCAAGGCTACAGTCTTCATAAATGACTCAGTGTCTGACTGTGAGTCACTCTATATTGCCGAGAATTTTCATAAATACATTCATAAAGGCATCTTAACTTTATGTTTAATGTGATTAACTCAAACTTACACGGTCAAAGTGTTGGAATTGCACTGTGAACACATTACTGTAGGAAAATGATATTAGCATTGAGCTAGAGCATCACTATCCAGCCTGTTTTTTCTGTTCTTTATATTAATGATAATGATATAATAAAATTAATGATATTTGTTAATATATGTGTATAGAAATATATAAATAAGCCTTAGAAAGTTTGTCAAACTTCTTCAGATTTTAATTTAGCTGCTTTAGTAAACGCAAAGTTATAATTAATTTGTCACAGTGTGTTCATAGTTCCAATCATTACCACTGTTAGCTTGATGTGACAGCTATGTTATTTGATTTGGTCTTTCATTTCAGCTTATTCCAATTCCAGCAGGGAGAAATTATCTCTGCGTTAATCTTATGAAATGACTGAACTATCCTTTTTGACTACAGTGCCAAAGGTCCAGTTTCGTGAGCCGGTGTACACTGGAGAGGAGAGCGATGGCCAGATCACAGCAACGGTGTACCGCAGTGGTGACATCAGACATAAATCTTCTGTCCGCTGTTACACCCGTCAGGGCTCTGCGCAGGTCGCCTCAGACTTTGATGAGCGGCCAAACACAGATGCCTCTGTCATCAGTTTCTTACCAGGTTCTTCAGTAATTGCACTGTTACATCATGCATGCTTTCATTAAATTCTTTTGTTCCCTGTGCTGTGAAAGCTGACACCTTTTCAGGTGAATAAACAAGTTTCGCAGAAATGTAAAAAGAAAAAAATCCACATACTCCAATACTGCTTTAACGGTTCCCTTTTTTTTTCTTGTTTTTGTTCTCTTTATTTAATTTTTTTTCAAACATACTCAGCATGCAAACAGCTTCCTTAAACCATTGAGGGACTGAATAAAGGGAAGAATAATTGTATAAATAAGATTTTATATCCTCTACAGATAAAAGAAGAGTAGAAGCCTTTTTTCTTCCATTTCAATTTCTTTGACATGTCACATCTTGTCACCCGTTTTGCTGTACATTCTAGGCGAGGTGGAGAAGCCGTGTATTCTGTCTCTGGTTGATGACACGCTGTATGAGGATGGAGAAGAGCTCCGGCTGCTTTTAGGGAACCCGAAGAGCAATTCACATTTTGGCGCATCAGTTGGAGCTCTGAATGAGATCGCTTGTGAAAATCAAGGATACGGCAGACAGTAAGTGGAAGAAAGAAGGCAGAGGTTGAAAAAGGTCAGAAATTAACTGCTTTAAAAAATAGAAGCCGATGAAGAGCACTGGCTTTGAATATAATCCACAGAGAAAATTTAAAGTACACCAATACATCATTATTGTTGATGACCAGGTAGTAATTACAATCAGACTTCCAAAAAAGTTGTGCCACTTTGTAGAATATATATAAAAACACAATGCAGTGATTTGCAAATCTCAAAACCTCTATTTTATTCACAAGAGAACATGGAAAGCAAAGCAAATGTTTAAACTTCTTTTAATAGTCTGTAAACATCTGGGAACTGAGGAAACCAGCTGCATTTTTGGGAGAGGAATGTTGTCCCATTCTTATCTGATATAGGATTCTAGCTGTTCAGCAGCCCTGGCTCTTCCTATTTTTAATTTCATTATACAGCTAATTTTTTCAGTTGGTGAAAGGTCGGCACTCCAGGCAGGTCAGGTCAACACCCATACTACTATAAATGCTGTTAGACAGTAATAGCTGCAGACATATGCAAGGTGTGGAAAAGACACTGTCTGGATGGAAGCTTATGTTGCTCTAAGACTTATAAATAAATGTATATAACTTTCAGCACTGATGGTGTCTTTCTAGATATGCAAGCTGCCAGTGCAATAGACACTATAGATGCAGGATTTTGAATTGAGCGCTGACAACAAGCTGGATGGTATTTCTCCTCTTCCAGAGGACGAGGTTTACCACTTTCAATGATTTACCACATTTTAAATAAACTTTTCATTTAAAATCCTTCTTGAACTGGTTAAATTTTCTTTATCCATCATTTGTGGACGGCACAGTGAACTGTGTTCAAAGACGATGATTTCTGGAAGTGTTTCTGAGCCCATGCAGTGATTTGCATGACAGAATCGTGCCTGTGTTTAATGCCGTCCACTCAGAGGCCTGAAAACTACTTGCATCCAGATTCTCTGAATCTTTTGATGGTATTATGCACTGTAGATGATGAGGTATTTTACATCTACACAATTTTATGTTGATGAACAATATTCTGAAATTGTTCTATTATTATTTTGGGGGGGGTTGCACATTGAAGAACCTCTGCCCACCTGTTCTTCTGAGAAACTCTTTCTATTCCCAATCGTGTTTCTGACCTGTTTTCCAGCCTTTTTTTTTACCACTGTCTCAACTTTTTGAAGACTTTTTGCAGCCATCAAATTCAAAATACGCCAATATTTTTCATGAAATAGTAAAATATCTCACTTGAAACATTTGATATGTTTTTTATGTTCTACTCTGAATAAAGCATGAATTAATGCAAATTATTGCATTCTGTATTTTATTTACATTTTACACAGTTTTTTGATCTACTTGGAACTGATGTTGTAAAAGTTTTTGCATACATTTCAATGAGTTTGCTTTACATTTTAATTCTGTCCACCTTAGAACCCATCATCCGTTTTCTGGACACCAAGTTCAGTGTTAATGAACCAAAGGAAGCCAGCGCTGTAGCCACTGTGAAGATCCCTGTGGTACGAGTGGGTGACACATCAAAAGTGTCGGTGGTTCGCGTTCACACTAAAGATGGGTCAGCTGTCTCAGGAGAAGACTATTATCCTGTATCTCAAGGTAAATCCCACACATATCCTCTTATGGTGTGATATGATTAAAAGCCCCAGATGCATAAAACAGCTTCAATGCAGTGCACAGTTCTCTTTTTGAACTGCCATTAAAGACCAAAAGCTGTCTTCCTCTCCTTCTGATTCCCTTTTCTCAGCACGTTAGTGGCGTTGAAACATGTGAAGCAGAACTTTCAGTAACTCACTAATAAATATAAACCTCTACAGCACCATTAGTAATCACGAGATACACCAAATTTGCACTTAATGGCCTACACATATCCTCCTGATTGATTTCTATTATGCATTTGCGGCAGCCAGAGAGGTGAAACAAGGGTCCCTATAGGAATGTTAGATTAATGAAAGTGGGCATAGGGTTTTATTTGGGCAAGGGTCATTAATTTATAATTTCAAATGGAGAAAGGTGATTTCTGCAATAGTCCAGTGGGAGGTTATGTAATTTTTAATAAAATTTCAGCAGTCTTCATGTCAGCAGGATGAGGTCTTTTGTTCTATCTGTTCAGCTTTTAGCCCAAAGTGAACTTTTCTAAGCTTAATCAAGGCTTGAAATATTTATAGAATACATTCAGTCAATTCAAATTATACCTGCCTACCCACCGTTAAAATTTCCCCGCAGTTTTGAATCATACAGCCGTGAATTTCTCATATTGCACAATATTTTCTCGCCGCAGCACATTTCTAATGCAAAGCTCTATTACTTACCGTGCAAGGAGATGGACCACCTTTGGCACTATGCAAATAGAAACCTGCAATGCTTTTTAGCTAAGTGATATATTCTTCTGAAGCAATAAAACGTGCATTGGGCTAATCTGCGAGGCCTTTTTATTTCCTGTAAAAATGTAAATTCGGCAAAAAAGAGGTGGAAATCTGGCCTTGCAAGTCAATTACTTTTATCTCAGGAAAAGATATCGATCGGTGCAGTACACTTTTGCTAATAATGATCTATTTGTGCTATATCGTGTGCTTTGTCCACAGTTAATCAGTTACATTTTCCAACTGTTTCCCTGATGATTGTGTGTTTCTATATTTGTGTGTGCCCAGTCCTTGAGTTCAAGCAGGGGGATAAGCAAAATGTGGTGGAGGTGCAGGTGCTTTTTGATGGAGTCCGAGAAATGAGGGAAGCGTTTACTCTCCATCTGAAGCCTGATGAAAACATGGTGGCTGAAACTCAGGTCAGAAGTGCGCGCATGCTTAACCGCCACAGAGCGATCACACAAATCCAAACTGACAGCTCAGGAATTTAAAGCTTAATGAAAAAGTAAAAAGATTAAAAGCTTTTTTTTTTTGATTTGACCCATATTTATCCAGGTCAGTCCCAGTGAGATCAGGGATCTTTTTTACAAGGGTGTCCTGGCCCAGACACCGGCAGCACTTTACTGTAGTTGCAACCAAAAGGGCAATGAAAACATTTTGCAATGAATAATAGATTATGTTAAAAAAAAAAAGACAGAAGAAGTGAGGAGAAGTAAGGAGTAGAGAGAGAAATAAAAGAGGAAACAGAAAGTCTGAAGAGTGAAATGTCCGAGAATTTAAACACATTCACTGATAGTAACTCGTTACTCAGAAACACCTCTGTGTCAGTAGTCCTTAAAGCTCTTTTTCTGAACCAGGTGACTAAAGTGATCGTTTACATCGAGGAGATCAACAGCGTGGCTGATGTCACCTTTCCCTCCCTTCCTCATGTGGCGTCGTTGCTCCATTACGATGATGTCGCCAGGACACCAGACAGCCTCCACCCACCAGCCGGCTATCCACTCATCTGTGTCACAGTGAGTCAAGCTTAAATGGTATTTAGGGACACAAGTGGCCCTGGAGGAAGAGTCTTGCTCACTCTACAACAACATGCCTTCTAGAAACACCTGGGAGAGCAGCTTAATAGAAAACAGTTACATTTATTACGGTTTTTTCCAGTAACGAAGGTAGCATTGCTTTTCCTCAGGATCAAACTGTCCACCAGGAATCAGCTATTCTGTTCTTAAAACAAACATTACACAGCCTGGTAGGCCACAGTCGCCATGCTCTCATACACAGGAGAATCTTCCACTCTTGAAAACGTGTTCAGTGAGAAACTTAAATGGATTGTCGTGATGTGTTAAGTCATTTGCTCCTCAGGTGACTGCTGAATGTGGCTAGAACTGTGTCTGTGTGTTTGTGTGTGCGAGAGAGACAGAGAGCAGAGAGAGTGCATGTGTGTGTTTATTTTCGTGCAGTGTGGTCAGCTGCGTAGGAGGTTCCCTGGAGAGGCAAAATGAAGAAGTCTTGTCGAAATTGAAGTGTTGAGTGCTGTAGCAGGAAGCTCAGTGTCAACAGGTTTACAAAGGAAATCTACAGAATCTATTTGAGGCTTAACCCTCGATCCAATATTTGTAGCTTTCTAAATATAAAAAAAAAATTTTCCAAGACCACAAATGTGAGAATATAAACCACTGAAACATCTGGATTTCCTTAGCAACCATCACTTACTCATTTGTATTATCTGTCTCCTTCTTTCCTCTGGCATGTGCTGTATCTTTCTCCATCTCTCTGCTGTCCTTGCTTACCCACCCACTCCTGCTAAATTCCTTATCCATCCTCCAGGCTTGCAACACAAAATACCCAGATTATGACAGGACGGGCTCTATCTGTGTCAGCGAGCACATCAACAACACCTTGACCCGCTACCGCTGGCTCATCAGTGCCCCAGCTGGCCCTGATGGCGTCACCAGTCCCATGAGGGAGGTGGACTTTGACACATTCTTTACATCCTCCAAGATGATCACACTGGATTCAGTCTACTTCCAAGCAGGCTCCAGGGTCCAGTGTGCTGCTAGAGCTGTTAATTCGAACGGGGATGAGGGCTTAGAGCTCAGCAGCCCTGTTGTCACAATCAGCCAGGTGGAAGGTGAGGACTGAAAAATGAATTAAATTTATCTGGGCCTGATGTTTCCAGGTGTTTTTTTGAGAATTATTCTACAAGAATCGCAAAAACAACCTACTATACATTACAGCTTTGTTCAGTCAGGGCAATGTTTGATAAAATAGGATTGGTATTCAAGCTGTCATTTATATTTGGCCCTGTTTGGGGACATCAGTGCAAGTATACAAGCGGCACCCGTGGAAGGGTGATGGTTCGATCCCTGGCTCCTCCAACCTGCATGTCAAAGTATACTTGGACAAGATACTGAATCCCCAGTCATCCCCACACTCGTACTCACACTCCAATTAATGCATCGGAGGGAATGTGAGCGTTATATTAAAACTCCTTTGCCTCATTCACCCACATAAATATTTGAATAAGGCTTTTATTAACAAAACTCTTTGAGTACTCAATATGGGTAGAAAAACATGTTCTATAAGTACCATCATTGACAACACAGATGAAAATGATAAAAGTCAGAAACAGGATGAAAATGATGAGCTGGAGGCAAAGGTGGGTTGCAAAGCGGCTTGCATGCAAGCAGGAAGCAGCAAATGTACGCAGGCTGTAGCAGTCTAAATAGTGATTCCCATATGAGATTTGCAAGCTGAATCCACAGCTGAGCAATCCACTGACTTGGGTCGGCACTGATATAAGGTGATTAAATTGATAGGTTGCCTGAAGTTCAATATTTTTATCTTTGAATTATGATTTAAATTATTCGACAAGTATTCAGATCTTTAAAAAAAATATTAATGCCAGCAAGGAAACTAAACAAAATAAGGGTTGTAATCACAATGGTACTTGATCAAATTAAGTAAGTCTTATTGCTGTACTTAATTATAAAACAAAAAGCGCTTAATTGAGAAAACGGTCCGTGTCCTCTACATATGTTATAGTTTTAAAGAATAATTTATTGGGTAATTGATGTAGTGGAATTTTATTGTAGCTGGTAAGATCTGAACCAATTTTACACACTGTCTAATCTGCAACTTTGTCCTATTTTATAAGATT
This sequence comes from Oreochromis aureus, assembly GCF_013358895.1. Lineage (NCBI taxonomy): Eukaryota > Metazoa > Chordata > Actinopteri > Cichliformes > Cichlidae > Oreochromis > Oreochromis aureus. Next base: position 16,817,269 of record NC_052951.1, on the reverse strand, counting down.
AATCAAGTGGCATACAGACACACACACACACACACACACACACCCACAGACCATTTTCATTGGTTACAATAGCCCTAATGAATCATAATCCAATGCAGCTACAAGCTATGTGCAATGAGAATGGGTCAGAGCTCTCACTCGTTTCTCAAATGGGAAAGAAAAAAATAATAATTTTTTGCTGTTGCTATGCTATCACTTATGCCGCACTCATTCCACCTACACATCCCAAATGGAACAAGTTCAGACTCACTCTCTCAGGGTGGTCACAGGGTATTCTTAGAAATATGGAAATCACTATATGACTCAGTAGTAGTTCGGGCAGGTTATGAACAGAAAGGGATTTAAGAGGATATTGCATTTGTAATGTGTAAAAAAAAGAATAACTAAATAAGGATTTATCACATGTAATTAGCTGTAAGCCATTGCCAGTTACTATATCTTGCATTCTCTAATGTTTTGTAACTGTCTTGTGTCTGTTCTTGTGTTAGAATATCTCTTCTCTGCTCTTCTGTCATTAAAAGGTATGTGTCAACCACGCAAGATGGGGACTGTTGGTGCCGAGCCTTTCTCTGCCAAGCTACGCTACACTGGAGCAGACGACCCAAAACACCCTAACCTCATCAAAGTGACTGTCACCATGCCTCACATAGATGGTATGTAGGAGCTGAAGGCAGAGCTCGTACCACAGATGAAGTGAGGTGTAATGTAGTGTGTGTAACATTCACGTCTGGGGCTCCTCAGGAGCGTGACAGCCAGAATATAGATCTCGCTGGGTTGTACCGAACCCTGCTGTAGAAACCCTCCAGCACACCTGCTACTTAACAATCCTTTCTTGATTTTTAATCAGTTTCCTTCTGCTTCATCTTTTTACTTCTCCTTTTTTATGCCCACCCCTCACCCCCCGTCAGTTTTAACTGTCTATCTACTCTTTCTTTTCTCTGGATTACTTTTTTTTTTCAATAATCGTTTCTCTGAGTTCGAATATCAAAGGTAGTTGGACACGCTCAAAATCAAAAATGTCCTTGTCTGGCAGGAATGCTTCCAGTGATCTCAACTCGCCGTCTCACGAACTTTGAACTGACTCTCAGTCCCGATGGAACCCGGGTCGGAAACCACCGCTGCTCTAACTTGCTTGACTACACCGAGGTCACCACAGCTCACGGCTTCATCACTGCATCGACGGGCAGCCCTGAGAGCATGGGGGACTCTGCGCCGTATCAGTTCAGCAGCTCTCTGCGGGGGAACAGCACACTGCGCTTCTACAGGAACCTCAACCTGGAAGCCTGTCTCTGGGAGTTCACCAGCTACTACCACATGTCTGAGCTGCTTACTGACTGTGGAGGCACCATAGGGACTGATGGACAGGTGAGAGTCTGTTTGTTTGTGTACCTTTCTCCACAATGTATAAATTCCAATCTGGGCTTTGTGTGTACATCTGTTTGACTGTTCTCCTCTGTGAGTGCTTGTGCTCACCTGTATGTGTGCTTGCCTGTATGTTCAGTTTATTTGCAGCCTTGTGAATGAGGAGGACACCCAGACTCAATGGCACCAGAGCTGTTTGCCTGCATTTTATGTCTCATTTGCTGCTTGTGTGTGTGTGTGTTTGCCAATTTTATACACAAGCATTTGATTGACAGCTTTTAGTGTGAAGGTACACACACACGCCAGTCAGTCACTCATAAATACTCAATACTATTCTCAACACAGAGCACTAAAGCTTACATCCTCATGAAATCTTCTCTGAGTCCTGGGCATCTACACCAATATCCCCAATTCTAAGGTACCTAAAAGCTTTTCTAAAGCTTTTTTTTGGTACTTTTACTGGCTTTCTGTCGGGCTCACTACCAAGTCAAGCACCGCATTCAATTTTGGCAATGTGGCAATCTGTCATTTATGTGCTAACAAGCTTCCAGTTGCTGTTTTCTGTTGTTGCATCATTGCAGCAGATGTTGCAAATGTTGTGATGTTATAAGGACTATTCTCTTGCTTCCTGTTATTGTGGAGACAGACCCTTGCTCCCTTGCTCATGTCCTGCTGTTCTTTAGTGTTCCACTGGCTTTTTATCTGTGAGCTTGTTGCTGTTGATCAGACTGCTAAGTGTGTGTGTGTGAAACAGAGATGGAGAGAGAGAGAGAGAGAGAGAGAGAAAGGGAATTATAGATGGAAACATGAATGTACTTGTCCCTAGTCATAGCATGCAGCAAACACCAATTAGCTGCACATGATGCAAGTCTTCCACTAGTCTCTAGTCCATGTCATTTGTTAGGTTCCTCAAGGACTGTGGAAGACAAAAAAGACAGGCGCTACCATGCAGCTGCTCATATCAAAGAGCACAGAAAAAAATGTAATAAGTCAGAAGACAAACTTTTGCCTGAGTTTTGGGTGAAATAATCATGAGCCGTGATTTATTCTTGCTTTTTTATAACAGCTTTGCTTTTCTGTATAACTGCGAGGTTATTTTGTTCTTTGTGGAGCGCGTGTATTTGAAAAAGTGGAACTTTGAATGCCCAAGAAAAGTGCAAGAAAATGATTTTTCAAGAAAGTAAGGAAAGAATGGCTAATTTTAGGAAGCCGTTGTAGTGAAATTGTGGACAGAGCGAGTTTGTTTCTCAGTCAGCCAGCTTTTGATTTCCTTTTTCAGTACCGGTTCAGTGCTTTGCATGTAAATGCTGTTTTAGAACTACGACTGGATTTTAAATCAACTGTCCTCAAGTGACAAGCAAAAGTTGATCAGAGAAAGAAAAGACAGAACAAAATCGCACTAATTTTTTTGTTACGGAATCATTTTTTGCTTCTCGTAGTTTCTCTCATCGTTTAATCTCCCCTCTGAATTCACTTCTGTTATTGACTATGCAAATCGAGTAATTTTCACTTCAAGCCAAACAATGATAATTTACTACAGTTTCAGCTTCTGTCAAACTGAACTATTTTATGTTTTTTAAGGAACATAAAATAGTTCAAAAGCTGTGAAGTCAGACAACATTGCTAAAAATAAATTGGTGAACAGAGACACCTAGTGGTGATTTTGTTTTGTTCGTTACCAGGGAACACTGGACATTGCCTATATCTTGTAGCAGCAGAAAAAGCAAAATGTAATTAAATCACTTTTAAATACTTGGAAATATGCTTCACATCTTTATTTCATCAATGATCAACATGAATTATACTTTTTGAAATGTTTGGAAAACCTTTTAAAAAACAATGCAAGCCCACACCAATGCCCACTGTGGTTCTTTGTGTACAACACAGGGGTTTTCTGCATCTCTGTAGAAACACTGAGTAGGAGTGAAAGAGTTCAAACATTAAACACCTTGTGGAGGAGAACACTGTGTGCATCTGTTACATCTTCTCTGCACTTATTATAGCTTACCGACCTACAATCGCCCTTTAATCTGAAAAGGTTTTACCTGTTTTCATCAATGTTGAGGATTTCTGTTGTCTTTTCACCCTTTAGTTCAATAAGCTCGTTTCATTTTAAAAAATCAAATGACCAGTTCTTCATTGAAACATCTTTACAGGTGCTGAACCTGGTCCAGTCCTACGTGACCCTGCGTGTGCCTCTTTATGTATCGTATGTGTTCCACTCCCCTGTGGCTGCTGGTGGCTGGCAGCACTTTGATTTACAGTCCGAGCTGCGCCTCACCTTTGTGTACGACACGGCCATCCTCTGGAAGGATGGCATCGGCAGCCCCCCACAGGCAGAGCTACACGGTATGTCACCAAGACAGAAAGAATATTATAGCTTGTGTTTTTGTTCTTGCACAGGATACTCTCCACATCAACAAGACCAGTTCTTGGAGAATTCAGAATGTATATATGTGTGTGTGTTTTTTTTCAAGGTGCTTTGTATCCTACGAGCATGCGCATCAATGAGCAGGGACGTTTGGTGGTAAACTTCCATACCAAAGCTCACTTTAGGGGTCTGTTTGTGAAGTCTCATTCTTCTGGGAGAATAAAACGATCTGGTGAGACTGAAATGTTGTCATCGTATCAGAATTGTATTCTGGGACCATTATTTTAGTATAAAGTATAAACTTTGCTCTCAAAATTACCCTGCAGTCTCAATGTCATCCATGGTGATGAGCGTGGACAACCCTGGCATGACATTTAATCTGACCTTAGTGAGGAGTGAGCCCACTTACAACCAACCGGTCCAGCAGTGGACCTTCACCTCTGATTTTGCAGTAAGACTGCATGAAACTTTTAAATGCCACGATGTAATCTGAGACATGTAGTCTGTTTCAAAGCAGCTACAAGGGCAGATGCAGACTGATGTTTTTATATATCTCCCCACTGCTGCATATAGGTGAGAGACTACTCTGGTACCTACACAGTGAAGCTGATTCCCTGTACAACATCCCAAAATATGGAATACTCTGTTCCACCTGCCTGCAGTCCCAGAGAACCCATCACCTTTGATCTGGACATCAGATTCCAGCAAGTAAGTCAGCATCAGCTAAGATTAAGATTCAAGAGTGGCATGTTTCCTTGTTGTAGGAAGGATTTATTCATTTGTATTCATTTATTTATTCCATTCTCTGTCTCCAGCTGTCACTGGCAATCTGTCTTCTTCTATGATGCTATCACTTTCTAAATATGTGCATACATTTTTAGGTGAGTGATCCAGTTGCAGTAGAATTCAGTCTCAACACTCAGATGCTCTTGCTGTCCAAAAGAAGCCTATGGCTTTCTGATGGATCCATGGGTTTTGGACAGGAGGGTGATGTTGCCTTTTCTGAGGGTAAGACCTATTAGGTCCCAAGATTTACAGAACTATACTAGTCTAAAATATTTCACATTGCTTTTGTCAGTTTGGTAAAGGAAAATGTTTACCTTTCATGCAGACATAGGGTTGCTTCAAGTAAATGATTTGCTTTATACTATTAAAAGAAAATATCGTATGAGATTTTTTTACAAAGCATTTAATTTAGAGTTTTGGTTTGGTTTGATTGACAATAATTGTTAAAGCAGTGGCAGCAGATTATGCATCTATGGTTTCGTTTTTGGACAAAAATGAAAATAAAATAAATTAAAAAAGGTACGATTTAGATTTTACGTTTTACTTTCCTCAGGTGATACAATATACGGCCGTGTCATGGTGGACCCTGTGCAGAACCTGGGAAATTCTTTCTTCTGTAGCATCGAGAAGGTGTTCCTCTGCACAGGTGCCGATGGATACGTACCCAAATATAACCCGACCAAGTTTGAATTTGGATGCCTGGCAGACTCCCCTTCATTGCTGTATAGATTCAAGATTCTTGTGAGTATTCTTGTTTTCTAATGATAACATTTCATTATGCACGGACATGCAAAATAACATTTAATAATCTTCCATCCCTTTTTGATTTTCGATCTAAAATACTCCACCAGGACAAGGCTCAGCCGGAGACTCAGGCACGGGCATTCGGCGATGTCAGTTTTAATGCTGTATTGGCAGCGGACGATCCATCAGCCATGTCACTCATCTGGCAACCAGGTTCTGATGGCTTTAGACTGGACTCTGCAGCCATGTTTCAGGTATCCTATATGCTAATGTTTCCTGAAGCCAACAGTTCATTTTTTTGTATGAATCAAAAGCTACAGAAATAACCTGCATGACGAAGTTGCGAGACCCTGCAACTTTGCAGGATATGAGGAGAATAACATAATCCTGTTTATGCATTTGTGATGCTTTTACTTGGAGGGATGTAAAAAATCTCAATCTTTAAAAAATTACTTAAATTAGGGCCAGTAGAAAACTGACTATAAATTGGCTATAGATAGCAGATTTTCATTGCACTAGCTAATTTTGAACAATTAAGGATTACAGTTTCTATTTTTTTAGTTGTTTGATTTTAGTCTTTGTGTCTTTTGCATCAGTTTAAGGTGAATATAATTCTAAAACATCCATCATTTTTACTGCTTCTTAGGTTGCTGCAGGTCGTGAATGGTACATTCACACCATCTACACAGTTCGCTCCAAGGAGAATGCCAATAGAGGGATTGGAAAACGCAGCCTAGAGTACCACTCTGTGACTTTCACAAGCAATGATGTGGCCTTGACCCCATCCAGTTCAAAAGGCCACCGCTGGAGGAGGTCAGCTGCCAATAAAGTTCCTGAAATCGCTGAAGATATTGGAGTAGATAAGAACCGTGGTACTAACATCATGCACATAGCTCTGGATCGCACCAAGCATAGGTCAGCGGGGCCAAATGAACTCTTTGCTGATGGTCTGGAACCCAGGGAGCTGCACGCAGATGACGAAGAGGAGAGTCTGGTAACTGTGGTAGGGGCGCTGATCGGCCTCCTGCTCATCGTCCTCATTATTGTCTCCATTGTGCTGGTGCTCAGATCCAGACAGAAGGATGGGAAGGAAGGATGGAGGGAGGGCGTGCAGGAAGTGGTGAAAGGGTCTGTCAGTACAGAGCCTATGTTGGTGGTGAGGATGCAAGACTGCCGCAACAGCTCAGAGGTCTGAGCAATGAATGCACGGACAGACAGATGGACATGTAGGAAATATATGGGAGCTTTTATAAGTTTTTCTTTGGAATATCTTAAAAAAATATATTTAAAAAATGGCATTAAATTGCTTTCATAACACCAAAACACAAGAGTCATCACGTATGGTATTAAGTGTGCCTGTAAATGGGGGTGAGCTCTACAGTACAGAATATATACTTATCACTGCAACAGCAAAGCAACATTTTTAATTTAATACTCAGACTTGTCCTGCAAGTAGCGTAATACTGCTGTGCTCGCTTAGTGGCTTTGTGGTGTTAAAGTGCCTGAAGCAACTACATCCCTTCAGGACAGTCCCAGTCACCCAGTGAACATTTACGATAAAGCGTCACACAGGACAAGTCGAGAGATTTAGCGCCGCGGGTGCACCTCCGGGAAAGGAGGCTAGATATTAACGATATGTGCATCAGAGGAAAGAATATTTCATCTCACAAAGAAGCCTCAGATGTTTCCTTTAAAAATATGAATGATAAACTATCCCATCATTTCTGCAGTATGCTGAGGATAAAATAGGTTACGGTACACATGCTGTGCAGCTGAGGTTGTTATAAACTCCATCCACTGGTGGGAGATAATAGAAAACAAAAGGTAAATACTGGACTTCTGCGAACTAAGTGTTTGGCTTCAAAGCATTTGCTGTATGAGCACATTCATGTTAAATCTGGGGTGAACTGTGCCTTTAAGCCTACAGTTTAGTCTTAAGATATTTGTTGGGGCAGTCATAAAGACAAGATGGCACCACTTGTGTTTTATCTGTGAATTAAACCTTGCAAAACTCTTATTATCAAACTCCAGGAATTGAAAACAACTACTGATATAATTTATTGTTTAATCACCAGCTAAACTTTTTTTTTATTCCTCTACCATATCTACTGTTCCTTATCATGCTTACCATATACCGAAGAGTGTTTTCCTGCATGTATTTGGCATCTCTGTTGCTCCTTTTTATTTTAGTTTTTTAAATATTACTAGTACAGTTTTAACACTTTAGTTTTCAGCTCATCATTGCGTCTGATAGCACAATGTTCACTGCTGTCACTGCTATCCTCACAGTGTTGTTGCTCTGTGTTTTTCTAATACTTTCTGTCATTTTGAGGGTTTTTTTTTTGTTTGTTTCTTTATTTAACACTGATTAAGGTACATTTGTAATGAGACACGCATCTCAGGAGTTATTTCTTTTACAAAGAATGGACTGTGTGTTATAACACAATTTACTACTGCTGACTGGAGAGCTCTCCAGAGCCACTTTCAACGTCTGTGTTACACTGCTAATAAGTGTGGTGCTGTGAACATTCAAATACTGTATCCATATCCAATGAATTAACCCCCTGTTCTTCCCACATTATGTTCATATTATTTGTCACTAGTGTTGTGTGGGATTTCAGTGTTCTGACTCATTTTGTTTTTCCCAAACAAATGATGCAAAGAAAATAGCTGCTCACAGATCAGTATGTCACTATGGAAAATATCACATTTGAGACTTTTGATATAATCTCATAATTTTGTCGATGTCACTGGTGAAGGTTCTTGTTTATGTGTATTGTTAAAACTATGTCTTACTCTACTATGAATATACAACATGCTGATGTAAGTGTTCCTGAATATTTGTCTTATTATGGTGTTGTTAGTCATCATTGTATAATTATTTCTACTATTCATCAGGGTTAGTTGATGTGATGGACATGAGCCGGAAAGCAGCTGAGGTGCGAATCCTCGAGGTATGTCAGGATTTATACATCTGATTGCCAGCTGTGTGTGTATGTGTGTGTATTTTTCTATTTTTCGTTTCCTTTTTTTTATTCTACCCTGATGAACTTGGAAATAACACCATATCTGGCATCAAATGCACTTTTTTGCATCGCCTCCCTCACACGCCACTACAAGCTATGCAATGTAATGTATACCCCACAGCCAGTTATTCCCATAATATGACAAATTTAGCACAATCAAACTTGATATTTACTTTGTGTCTTTTTATGAATGGGTTTTTATGTATATGTATTTAAGAATAAATACTGTTTACCGGTGCCTTTTGTTATTTTCATTGATTTAATCAGTACATTTAGGTTTAGAGGTGGGGTTGAGCATATGAACTTTAGTCTAGCTGCAAAGAAAATGAGGCTTTGATACTTGATTTGACTTCACTGCTTTGAGACTGAGAATACTTTCCCCAAATTTGTCTCTGTCATGTTAAAATCATCTGTTTTACTGGTCTATGTTCATAGAAACAAAAACATATAGTGGAGGAAGTAATTATTTGATGCCCTGCTGAATTTGTAACTTTGCTTACTTATAGGGAAATGAACCCTCTCTCATTTTTATAGTAGTTGATAAAATATCAATTAAAACTCCAGAAAACACACATTACATAAAAGTTGGTAATTTATTTGCATGTCTTTGAGCGAAAAAAGTATTTGATCTCCAAGCAAAACATGACTTAAAGCTTGGTGCAAAAACCATTGTTGGCAAGCACAGCAGTAAGATGTTTCTTGCAGTTGGTCATCAGGTTTGCACATATCTCAGGAGGGATTTTGGCTCACTCCTCTTTACTGATACTCCCTTAATCCTTCAGGTTTCTTGGCAGCCACTTGGCAACTTGAAGCTCCAGGTCTGGAGACCCTAATGTGGTTCTTCTTCAGGCCACTCCTTTGTTGCTGAAAAAAAATCCATCACTAACCCATCTTCAGTGTTCTGGCTGAGGGTAGGAGGTTCTCGTCCAAGATTTTACACTACATTCCCCCGTCACTGGTCCCTCAATGCGGTGAAGTCATCGTATAACTTGAACAGAAAATCAACCCCAAAGCATAATGGTTCCACCTCTGTGGACTTGACTGAGGGGATTGTGTTTTTGAGTCACACTCTGCAGTTCTCTTCCATCAAACATGATGTGTCAAGTTGATTGCAAGCTGATCGAGTAGAGCTCGATTTTGGTTTAATCTGACCATAGTACTTTCCCACAACAATTCTCTGAATCGTTTAGGTGTTCACTGACAAACTTGAGTTGGGCCTGTACATGCGCCTTCTTAAACAGGGGGACCCTGCGGGCGCTTCAACATTTCAATCCAGTTATTCATGTTATACAGCAAAACATGTTACCAGTGGTATTCTTGGTGGCTGTGGTCCAAACTGCCTTCAGATCATGAAGCTGCTCGCTTGCAGTTTGGGCTCCGTCACATTTCTCATAATCATCCTCACCCCATGAGGCAAGGCCTTGCATTGCATCACCAGACGGAGGGCGGCTGATAGCCATTTTATACTTCTTTCATTTCCAAAGAATCACACCAACAGTCACCATCTCACCAAGCTTCTTGATGATGGTCTTCTGGTCTATCCCAGTCTTTTGCCCCTCTACAGTCTGGTCCCGAAGTCCTTTGGTCTTACCCATGATGGGGGAGAGGTTGGAAGATATTTATGCTGTGAACGGTGTGATTTATACACATAATGAGTTGAGATCAGTACTATCTCTATTTAATTGACTGATTAATTGATTAACTGTAATCTATGTGCCACGTGGGCACACAACCAATTGGTGGGAGCCAGTATTCTCGCTGGGTTGTTGGGGATCAAATACTTATTTCACTCAGTGACATGAAAATCAATTTTTATATAATGTGTTTTGGTTCTAGATTCCTGGTTGATATTCTGTCTCTCACCATTAAAGTGAAACTACCATAAAAATTAGGGACTATTTCCCCCACTGTACTAGTAATTTTCCATTTGCTATCACAGACTTAAGAGCTTATTTGGACTGATGAGCAATAAGTTAAAGTAGCTCAGTTAGCAGCTGACCTGTAAGCACACACATTGTTAAATCACCTTCCTAGGCAAAGTAGGAACGATTAAGAAGGAAAAAATGGCACAATTATGACTGTCAGTGAAATGAGTTAGGCTCCACAATGTCTGTAGGGAAAAATGTTTTAAATGCTCCCCTGGGAAGCAGTAAAATAAAAGTGCAATTTGTGATTTCTTAGATTGAAGACTATGTTTCATCTGACAAGGGTATATAATTGAAATACAATTGAATAGAGAGAAAGTGAAATCTGATTGGCTGAGAGCGAAAGCGACACTCCACAAATGTGCCCACTTCCCTCCCTCCATCCTCTTCCTTCACTTCCTGCAGTGGCAGTTCTCCGCTGCTGGTTGGTTTGTAAACATGGCGACTGCTGGTACATCTGGAGATGACCTGAGGAAAGAGCTGACATGTGCTATTTGTTTGGACTTCTTCAAGGACCCCGTCATTCTGAAATGCGGCCATAATTTCTGCCGCTTTTGCATCTGTATGCACTGGGATGAAAATGGCGGAGACTATGGGTATCAGTGTCCTCAGTGCCGAACGGTAAGTTAATACATTATATACGCCTTTTTGTTTTTCTTTTTTGACCCTCGTCTGAAGGCAAATACAATAACACGGCGGTGCCAGTGTTTCTTCGAAGGTCTTTTTTTCTCTTATAAATATCTACGAGGACTAACACCGCGTGTTTGGCTACTGTTTCTAATAAAATAACGGTTACCTACGCAGTGCATTTTGCAGTTGCTATGATAGCTGGTTGTTGTTGTGGTTTTTTTCCTCCTTCCCTTAGCTAACGATAGTCAACCTGTCAACACTTGGCAGGTTAAAAGCTTAGCTCCAATAAAAATGATATGATGTACGCAACCTTGTGCTTGGTTAGTCGTCCTTAGCTTCTTTCTTTATTCCGTCAGGTGTTCAACAAGAGGACTTTCACTAAGAACTATCTGGTGCAGAACTTGGTGGCCAAACTGGATGATCTGGAGTGCCTGGGTGCTTGTCCTGCCCCCTCCAAGCCTGTGAAATTTGGTGAAAAGTGTGAGCATCATGGTGAAGAGCTGAAACTCTACTGCCAGACCGATAAGAGGCCTATCTGTGTTGTCTGCAGGGAATCTAGATCACACAGGTTGGGTTTTTTTGTTTTTTGTTTTTTATGATTGACTTTACAAATGTCGCACCACAGCTCTGTGCCCTGAAAAGATTTTATTAATGTGAGATATTAGTAGTACACTGGACAGTACGAACCAGATTTTTAAATAATAAGGGGCGATGTAAAAAGCACCATTTATGTCTTATCTTTTGTCTGCCATGCTTAATGGTATTACCTTAATATTAGCAGAATAATTTCACATTTTTACTTTTAGTTTGTAGCTTTGTGGGGGGTTGTTTTGTTTTTGCATCCTGTATAGCCTAAATAACTTGCAAGCATTTACTAATGCAGCCATTATCATTGGAAATTGGGACCCATAGCATGGGTCGCGCCAAGCTTGGGAAGCACTGCAGTATATCTTCTTTCATTTCATAGTAAGATCCCAGGCATAAATGTAACAGGAGTGTTGTAGAATGAGATTTTTGGCACTGATGTACCCAAGACACATTTGGAATAGAATATGATTCAACTTTATGGTCACTGCACACATCACAGGTACAAGGCAACGAAATTTGGAAGCATCATTGTGAATGCCTAGTGTACGAGTGTCCATCTGTGAATTCACTTTAGTTTGAGACCAGTATTGAGGAGGGGCAGCCACACAGTGTGCAGTGACCTCAGCAAGACATTGAGCGACTTATAGCAAGGGCAGACAAAGTGGGTGGGGCTCACACATAGATTATATAGAGGATGTACCTCTGAAAAGTGAAGCCAATGCAAAAGTGCTTTAAACATGCTTTATTTAAATATGCACTGGGGCATGTTGGTTATGGTTCTAAAAGACTTCCCATCTTTTGGAGCTCTATAGGGAAAACTGCCCTCTGCCACAACTGTTAATCATTTTCTCCTGCATTTATGGGTTTGGTTGCTCAATTCAGGTCATACTGTAGGAGAAACAAATTTCTTTCAGTACATTTAAGTGTAGGAAATGCTGATTACCCAAAATAAGTTCACTTGCTAATAGAGCTGGGCGATAGGGCGATAGAACGATAACGATATGTATTGCGAAATAACTTTTTCTCGATAGAAAAATTAAACTATCGCGATAGGCCTCATCTCTCTTGCGCTTTAAAAAAAAAAAAGGAAAAAAACAGAACAGCCAATCCAAATTAAGTAGCGCAGAGCCGAACCAGCGTCACGTCAGCGTCACGTCACGTGACTTGTTATGTACAGCACAAGTGCCAAGCCGCACGTCTGTATTTGTTTGGGAAGCAGCCAGCCGCCGTGCCACCCGGGTAATGGAGGAAATGAGTGTGCCGACTAGAGAAAAATCAACCGAGAGCGTGACCGAAGGTTATCGAAGAGAAAACAGATGATGGTTCCAATGCCGGAGAGATTGTCGAACGGAAGGGCCATAGAAGTTTCTTAGTGTGAAGGTATTTCAGCTATTTCAAGTCTGACAAAAAACAGAGTAGCGCGCACTGTAAATTGTGCCGAAAGCAAGTCTGGAAATACAATAAACCGGTGCATGCTCAGTCTCTGACTGAAAGCGCTAATTTGTCATTCGGCTTTTGTCATTCGGCTTTTGTCAGACTAAAGTAACTGTTAAAACTTTTTGAAAAGCTAAGCTATACAACAAGGAGAGATTGAGAATTTCCTTTTAGTTCTCAGTTTATTTGATATTGACAAAAGTTAGTCAATTTTGTCTGTTCTTCTGTAAAACAAACTAAGATTTATTTTTTTTAGAATTAATATTTTGTTTCTAAGTGGAATTGACAATTTAGTAGTCTGTTTTGTTTGTTCTATTTTGAAACTTAAACGCTTTAGTGGCTGCCTTTTGTGTAGTTTGCAATATTTGCCTTTATTTATCTGAAAAAGACTCATGTTCCTTAAGTACATCTACCCTGTTGAACTTATTATGGGAAATAAATATTTAAATCAAAACAAGCTGCTGATTATTTCAAATATAGTTATTTGGCTTATATCGTGATATATATCGTTATCGCCTGAAATGGAAAAAAAACATATCGTGATATGAAAAAATTTTATATCGCCCAGCTCTACTTGCTAATAACTTGTCAATGAGCATGTGGTGGTACCTAGGCAACCAGAGCCTGGAAAGTCTACTAGTCAACTACAAAGTGTCTGCAAAAAAGCAACTTTAAAAAAGTATCTTTTTATCTTCAAATAACTGTTCAGAACTTTGTTTGAAAGCGCTTTATAAACAAAGTTGTTATTATAAACAAATCGGGGATGAGTGCATTGGTGCTTATGTGGACATGCCTTTAGCTGACCAAATTTAAATTGTTTGCTCAGCAAAACAATATTTCAGAACTAGCATTGGTCATGGCTTTTAACTGTATCCTAGAAACTGATTTGCAAGCATTTGCATCTTTATTTGTTTCTCAAATTTTGCTTGGCATGTCAAACAGAAGCTGATGGTGTGAAATGGTACAAACATGATAAATGGTGACTACTTTGCTCACTGGGCAGGTGAGGGGTTACTGGTTCAAATTGCCAAATCGTACATGCATAGCTACCCTCTGCAGCCACTCCCTTGTCACAAGGGGTTGCTAAGGAAAAGATGAGAGAAGTGCACCTCTGTAGCTCTACATTTAGACTGTCTCAACTAGCTTAATACTCAAAGTTCCTGACCTCACCATTCTCTTAACTAAATGCATTGTGAAGCAGTAATCTTTCAGGCTTCGGTTGTCCTAACTTAGAAGGAACTTGGTGCTCATTCTACAACACTGGTCCAATCTGTTAAATGCTAAGCAAATGCATACAAAACCTGGATATTTTGCAGGGGTCACCTTTTGAAAACCTCCAGGTGTACAAATACAGATGCTCACTTACAAAAGCTTAAATATGGTATGAGCCGATGGTCATCTTATGCCCATGAGACAAATGACCTCAGATCTTGTTTTCTAAAAAAAACTGATCTGGGTTTTGTTTTGATCAGTCCCAGAAAAGGCTTCACTGTGACTTTTTAGAGAAACCTTCCAGATGGACCTACCCTAAACAGAAAATATTTGATGTGCCAAATTTCTGTTGCACTTCAGAAATCTGCCTCACACACACACACACAAATGCACACACACATATGATCACACACACACAAGCTAAGATTCATACAAATGTGTACTTTTTTTGCCCTCATGAGTGTTGTTGTTTGTTTGTGTGTTCAGTGTGAACGGCAGGGTTTTTTTTTTTCTGGCCTTCCATTGCATACATGTGAATCAAGCAACAGCTGCATGCTTCAATCCACACAAATATGAAGCAAATGCATACATCCAAACCTGAATAAATGCCGATCATTTTTGCAGTTTAGGTCACAAATCTGGTCATTTTACCTTTTGAAAACCTTCCTGTGTGTACAAATATCTAAGAACTACCCGCAACTCCTCTCTTGCTCACTTACAAAACCTTAAATATGTGTGGCCGAATTGCCGATACTCACAGATCACATCTTATGCCCATGTGGGGCTTTGAGACAAATTTAACGCTACCAGCTACAGATCCACAAATATAAGCTATGTTCAAATCCCAGTGTAAAAACTGGGACATCTGGCCTTGGGAGAGTTGATTCCTCAAGCATTTGCTGCCGGATACTGATGGTGTTGTGTTTTTTCTGGCAAATAAACAGAACAGCTGGTAATCCCAATTTGGACAAGAAATAGTTCTGGTTTTGGACTAATTACAGACCCTACACACTAGCCTGCCACATTCTGAAGTGTTAAGGATAATTAATTAAGCTAACATCAATGTTGGCCTGATTTCATTAGAGAATGCTCAGATTAACATAAAGGGTTTATTCCACTTTACCTCGACTATATCTGTATTCAAAATATGGAGCATATACTTACTGCAGAGGATGATCCAGTGATGTAGGACCATGGTGTTCCCCCATCTGCAGCTGAGCATGGACTTTTTCCAGCAGAAAGACGTCCAGCAGAAACAAAACATCAATCACAGCAACTGTATAAAATTACAATTATTTAAACTTCCGCTTAAGTATATTAACCCTTTTTGCCAATGGTATACCTTTTGCTACCTTTGTAGGACTTCTCTGTAATTAGTTTAATCAATTGAACGTGTTTGTTCTGGGAAAGATACTGCAGACTGGACATTGAATCTTTCTGAAGTTTGCTGCGGATACTTGATGGTAACAAAGGCGCTTGTTCAGATATCGAGTGTCTGGCAGAACACTATTGATGGAGGACATTGAACATGAAACATCTACCAATTTTTTGCCTCAACCACGTCATAACATAGTTCTGGTTGATTGGAGCTGGCTCTTCACCCTGACCTGTCTTGCTTGCAGAACTAAAGAAACAAGCTTTTACACACGCACACTACGGTCAGCTATTCAAAAACCCCACAAAGTTTGCTGGCTGGTCGACATAGTAGCTAATGAGTGATAAGGCAGGGCTGTGAGTACTCTGTGTCCATCAATGTGCCTTATTGAACACAATATGGGTGAAAGCCAAAAAGATCTTAGAAAAACTCATTTCACATGTCTCTGCAATAGGATAAGATCTTGGAGAAGAATGAAAAAGCATTGAGAGACCTGGTGACCAGTGATGGACATTTTGACCAACTGTAAAATTGGAAGCAGTTTTCTGCACTAACAAAAACCTACCATCTTCATCTCATGCGGCCCCCCTGGCGCCAGCTGGATGCTCAAGGCAAAAGCTGACGGGAATAACAAAAATTCTCCTTAGATAACAAGACTGACTCTCTCCCCCCTCCTTCAAGGCCACCCGTGTCATCTGGATTGTTGACTTTGAACAACCGGGTGACACACTTTCTCTCAGCACAGAACACTACACTCCCCATGTACACTGACACAGACCTTCAAAGCTTATGTGTGGGTTCTATGTTGTGTGATGTGCTGATTCATGTGCTATGTGCTGGGGGGGTTGTGTTTTGAAACTGATCTTCCTCTTGGAGCTCAGTCTGGGGGGAGTTCTCCCCTTTTTCCGTCTTCCATCATGTTGTGCATTTTCCATTGTTATACCTCTCTGACCTTCCCCATGTAATGCATGTATGGTCAGAAGGGTAAGATGGCGCTGGCAGCCTTAACCCAATTTCCCTCGGTATGAATAAAGTATTATTAATCAATTTGTACACACAGAAAATTTTACCTTTCGAAAACTTATTAGATTTGTGAGCTCAACTTCACTGTGCATAACTGATCAGTATTTATTTATATTTTATTTATTGAAGCACATGTTCATGAGTCCATAAGTTACACACAACATTGCACACATTTGTAAAGCTTAATTTATGCTTGTGGATCATATCATACACTTTTGCAACCCTCTTGAGGCAAATTTGTCTCCATATTGATGTCATATCCTTCACTTTTGTAATCTCTGTGACCTGATGTGAAATAATGTTAATTGATCAAAGTGAAAGATGACTGAAACATAAAACTGAGGATTGTGGCTAGTTCCTGTCTTAGGGGTATTTACATGTAACTTTTTAAACATTATTCATAACTAAAAGGACTCGCTGAAAATTTTCAACCATTCTAATCCACTATGAGAGGTTCTGAAACTGCTATTTTTCTGTCATAGCAGTTTCCCAGTTAATTCAAACAACAAGAAAAAAAACTCTTATAAAGGAGACAGTATGCAAAACAGATCACATGAATTGTGTTTATTTGTTCCTTTTTATTCTCAGCTGAGGAATTATGTAAAATAACATTTGCTCTGTTGAATAATATATTGTGGAAAGTTAATCAATTGGGATTTGTGAGAAACACAATCTAAACATCTGTCTGAAAGGAAGTTCTAGATGACACAGTGAGTCCAATGTTTATTTATTTTTGATTGCAACAAATTGTTCTGTAACATGCTTATTGGTTTGTTTCAGACACCATGATGTGGCACCAGTGCCAGAAGTTGTGAATGACATGAAGGTAGCAGTAGTGTTCCTTTTATTTATTTTTAGTCTCCTATTTTGTATTGGTAACCCAGACTCTTATTTACTGCAGCTCTAGTATTTGCACTGTTGCCCTGATTTCCTGACTACATGTCTTCCTGTACATTTGTTACAGATGGAATTGAAACTGAGGCTAATGGAGCTCAACTGGCAGAAGTCTCAATGTGTAAAAGTCGTTACGGCTGATGAGCTCACAAAAAGTGAACTGAGGGTATGGAATGACCATTCTTGCTTGCTCTTTTTGTGAACTTGGTGTTTGTTCAAGTGGCCATGTTTGCATATTGCATGCAAACATTCAGTTGTACATGGTGAAATTTTAGTGGACTGCTGAACATGCATTTCTTGAGCATTCATCTTAAAGTTATGTTAACATTATAGTTCTGGTCAGTCAATATTGGGGCTTTTTTTTTTTTTTTTTTTTTTTTTTCTTTTTTTTTGGTGGGGGGTAAGAGCCTTGTCAGGATGACTCTAGCAGATTCTCAGTTCTGTTTTATTCCGCTTTGCTCAGGCTGACATGCTTGTTTGCACAAATGACTCTGCCATATTATTTGGAAATGCATGGTCACATTTAAAAGATGACTTAAACCGCAGATCGTGTGTCATTCATAGTTTAAACCAACCGTGTTGTTTGTGGTGGGCTTCACTAGAACTGTAATGTGACACGTTTATCTTAAACTTTTCTTTTGCTCTAGTTGAAAAAGCAGAGACTCAAGGAAAAGATTGAAGCAGACGTCGGTGCCTTGGTCCAGTTTTTGCTGGATGAGAGGGACTCGCTGCTTGAGAGCCTGGACGCTGAGGAAGTGGCCACCATGGCTGTTATAGATGACAACTTGAAGACTGTGGAAACGGAAGCAGCAGCCGTGGACAAAGCTATAGCAGCTATCCACAGCCAGATCAATGGAAAAACTAACTTTGAGGTCAGTTGACTTCAAAGGTTAACTTGTAAGTTGTCAGACCATGGCTATGGCATAAGAGTTGCATAACGATATTGCTGCGTCCCCCATCCCAACCCCTTCTGCTGTGCTTCAAAAAGGATAAAGCAGTATTCTTAAGAATGAGAATGTCTTAAATACAGCTTTAGCAGGCTGCACTATTGCCTTTACCTTTTTGTGTTAATGCAATCATGCTGTCTGAAAATGACAAACATGCCCTTTAAACTGTACACAAAAGTGAAAATGCTTGTTTATAACTGGGTTATAATCATACATTTTAAAGCTGAAATAACAGCACAGCCATTGTCTTTAGGTTGACAATGGGATGGGAAAATTTGGTGCACAGACTTGTAGTTATAAAATTAGACCTAGGAACACGCCCCTAGTCAACCAGAGTGGCCTTAAATACTGTTTACTGTAGATACTCAGGAACCCAAATTGTTGTATTTAAATGTCACATGGGCAGTCAAACGTGACGTAAAAACCCACCAGCAAATAGCCGCCATCATCCAACATTCTTTATTTTGACAAGCTTCTCTAAATTACCATTAAAAGCAGAGTTGCTGTGGACGTGAGCACACTGCATGGCCATTCATCATGCAAAGACGAACGGTCATGAAACTGGTCTGATTTCATATTCTTATGAAATGACTTTAAATATTAATTTGTGGTAAACTGCAGACACCCTGATGACAGTTTAGCACTGTGCACTAAGGATTAAGGATCAAAGCATCCTTAAAATGGCATATGGGCACATGGGGCTGCTCAAAGCAACAGAAATGTTATGAAACTTGTTTGTTAGGGTTTGAATTATACATTAAACAAATTAAGTCTTTTCTTTCTTTTCTTCCCCCCCTGCAATAGAGCCTTGCTGAGACATTTAATGAGTAAGTAGCTTTTTGTTCATTTATTACAAAATGCTTTACAAAAACCCAGTGTGTTAATTTCCATGTTTCTTCTGCAGAGTTGTACAGTGCAAGCCTTTCACCTCTTTGGAGCCAGTTAACTGTCCAACAGAATTTACAGACTTCTCAGGGCCCTTTCAGCTCATCATGTGGAAAAAGATGATGCATGTGCTGCACACCAGTAAGTTGAAGAATCATGCACTGTCAGTGCTTAAGAGATGCTATTTGAAGTGTAAGACTGATTTTAGGCATGAGGTCGGGCATTTTAAGCCTGAAGCTTGCTGAATGGTGAATATATTAAAGTCTCTAAAGAAACCGCAGTAATGTAGGTTAACTTTTCTGCATGCTTTCTTTTTGAAACGAACTTGGGTTACTGTCTAATAGGGCTGCAACTAATGATTATTTTTGATAGTTGACTAATCTAATTTTTTTTTCTTTGATAAGTCTGTTATCAATGATTATTTTAATCACTCTTATCTCTGCTTCCTGTGGGCAAACCTGTTGTTCTACGCTCCAGTACCTCACCTGCTCAAGTCTGCCCACCTATGTCCCACAGCGAATAAAAATAATGATCCAGGAAACATATGAATCTGAAAATGATTAAATGTATTTTTAACATTACTAAATAAATCAAAACATTAACAAAAATAAAATGCTAGTAGTATGTGCAAATGGGAAACTGTCCATTAGTTCAAATAAATGGCCTGTACTTGTCCCCAAAGCGCTTTACTCATCCACACATTCACACACTGGTGATGGCAAGCTATGTTGTAGCCACAGCCACCCTGGGGCGCACTGACAGAGGCGAGGCTGCCGGACACTGGCGCCACCAGGCCCTCTGACCACCACCAGTAGGCAACGGGTGAAGTGTCTTGCCCAAGGACACAACGACCGAGACTGTCCAAGCTGGGGTTTGAACCGGCAATCTTCCGATTCCAAGGCGAGCTCCCAACTCTTGAGCCACGATCGCCCCCGGATTTAATTCTAAATAAAGCTTAGAATTAAATCAAACTTTATTTTCTGTCAAAATGACAAGTATCCAAAGTTTACAAATGATTCAGTTAATGAATTGAAGATTGCAGTGGACATGATCTGGAGTGAGGCTTGCTCTCATCTTTGAGGTGATGTTCCCAGCTGCTGATAATCATACTGAAGAGGCTCTATGTCATGACTCCAGCCATTTGGGGTGCATGAGCCTCTTTACTAAGGGAATTCTAAGGGCAGTTTGTCTACCAAGTGTGTGCTCTTTTAATCTTTTCAAAATGTAGTACCAGGTCAGCTTAAGACTAATGTCATTTAATCTGTCATGGCGTCTCCATAGTGCCCCAGAACCTCACCTTGGACCCAGACACCGCTCACCCGAACCTGCTTATCTCGGACTTTGACACCAAAGTGGAGGAGGGCCGTGTCCGCAGCCAGGAGCCAGACCTGCCTGCCCGCTTCAATCGGTTCTGTGGCGTCCTCTCCACAGCCCAGTATGCCAGTGGCCAGCACTACTGGGAGGTGGATGTGAGGGACAAAGGTGTGTGGTACCTGGGAGTGACCACAGAGTGCAGCAACAGGAAGGGCTTCGTCAGCCTCACCCCCTCCGCAGGATACTGGAGCCTGTGTCTGCAGGACCGGCTGTACGCCAATGGGGAGGACGGACGCATTCCAGTTGCCGACTACTGGAATTCTCCTCGCGTGGGTGTGTACCTGGACTATGACAACGGGCGTCTTAGCTTCTATGATGCTGTAACAATGAAGAGGCTGTACATGTTTGACACCTGCTTTGAGGAGCCCGTCTACCCTTTCTTCAGCCCAGGGAAAAATGACCCAGGCAGCAGACTGCAAATATGCCACTATTACTGAGAGGTTAAACGAGTTTAACTCTAACGCCTGAGTGTGTTCATTTCTGCCTGTTGGCAAGGCTTTATCTCATAGATCAGGCTGGAGTGATAGGCTGATGTTGACCCTTGAAGTCATGTACTGTATGCTTTTGAGTTGTCTTACTGGTTTTTAGAAAGTACATTTTACATTGAATAAAAAGTACCAGGTGTACACAAATTTGGTAGTTTTCAACTTGGACACACACTGTAGGCTCATACCTCTGACTCCTTTGGCTGGGGGTTTGGAGAGGTGCTTTGCTGTTCATCACTGTGTCTGCTGGGTTGCAGATGCCTCGGATGCTCTTGTTGTTCAGAGCTGTTATCCCGTTAACAACAACTATGCCATACTACTACTATAAAAGCTCACTATTAGAAGGGTCGGTGGTGAAGCATTGTCTGGTATAGTTTGAATGTCTGTAGTTATCATGGTAAACATTCCCTCATCAATATGAGACTGAACACTCAATTTTGTCCATATTGTACTGATTTCAGCTCACAATTAGACTTCCAGGAATGAATGGAAGTGGCAACATCCATCAGTACAAATCATTTTATCACAAACCTTTTAATCACTTGCGTTTTTATCATCTTATATAAAATTAGTCACACACTTGCCATTTTTGGACTTTTCCTCTGTATATTGCTGAGTTGCGTCTTTCTTGCAGCTTATTTTTGATGCTGCAATTTTTTTTTTATTTATTTATTTTTTAAATTTGTTTCCCCCCTGGTGTTGAAAGCAAATCAGTTTCAGTCCGTGTTGGTATTGATCTGGATAGAAGGCAAAACGACCACAGTATTCTAACTGCAGCTCAGCAAGCATTAGCTGTTGCATACACTTGCGTGCACACTTGTTGTTTGTCATGACAAAATTGGGGAAACTCATGGACTGGAAAGACTGACCTAAAAGGGAGAGGAGGAAAAAACCTACACAATACTAATTTATTTTTTTTTTTTTTATTTTTTTTGTCATAAACAGAATTTTGTTTTCAAGTCATCACCATTGTATTTTAAGTCTTACTGTCCCATTTAACTTTTTTTTTTTTTTTTTTTTAATGGTCTCATTTAAAACGCACCATGTGATCACTGACAGTATTTGAGAATGGCAGCCCTATTCTATTTTGTTGATCTGCCATCACACGTTGGGACTGAAACTCTACTCTTTAACTTTGAGTATTTGCTGGTAAATGTTGTCTCAGATGGTGTATCTCATTCAATACATACTTTTTATTGCTGAAATGTATTGAATTTTTTTTTTTTTTGGGGGGACTTCTATTAATGTGCTTGGTGTTTCTCACATTAGGATTAAAAGAGGCAAAGTGTATTTGTGACTTGTAAGTCTGTCATTCATTTAAAACACTTTGTATTTAGACAATGCAGTGAAATTAGAAAAGTAGTATTGCAACTTCTTCCGCAATTTCCTTTAAACTGAACTTGGTATCTTTGCTATAAGGTTACTAAAGATCAAAAACAAGACAAGTCTCTGCAATCTAGTATTTCCTGCTGCACTTGAGCTCGTTGTCTTGTTACATGCCTCAGTTTTTGCCATGCTTTAGCTGTCAGACAGATGGCCTTACGTTGAACTCTAGAATACTTTGGGTTAAACTTTAGGTGTCCAAATGTGGTGGGCTTTGTTTTTTGTTTTTTGAAAACTTGTCCTGAATGTTTTCCAGTTGCATATATCTTTCATTACAGAATGATACACACTTGAACTTGTTTGGAAATGACCTAACAGACTCTCCAGACTTTCAAAACTTTTGTATGTCTTCAATTAGATGCTACCTGACACCTTAATTCCTATGAAAGCATTAAGTGTGTACTTATGTTTTCCACATGCTGTTCCTGTGGTTGGGTGTAATTTTTGTTAAATGCCATGGTGTAAGGCCACATTTTGTAGTTTATCTGAGGTTTTACTTTTAAGACTTCACCTTTTGAATTTAAAGAAGTTGTACTTTTGTTTACCATGACTGTGTAGTTTTGATCGGCTTTCATTTACGCTGAGAGTTATTACATCCAGCTGTTAAAAATGCTAATAGCTTTGGTTCATTCTACTAACAAAAACAGGCTGCTTGCTATTTGCCCCAATGTTTTCATCCTTCCATTCCCTAATCTTGAAATTGGGTGTGGTCTTGCTAATTTCATACTGCAAGAACATTTAAGGAAGAGGTGAGAAGGCTGTTCTTATTGTGTCCTCCTTTCTTTGATAATGACTGACTTGTTCTTGACTCCTTAAAATAATTTGGGTTTAATGACGGGCCATACAAATGACCATTGTGTTCCAGTTGGCAATCAGATGCATACTTGCAGTAATACTTCAGAGAACCATTGTTGATTAAAGTTTTCTTCTGGCAGGGTTTTATTCAATTAAGCTGATTTAAAAAAAAAAATAAAAAAAATAAAATTTGGCCACAGTGAATGAATATTAACCTATAACCTTTTTTTTTTTTTTTTTTTTTTTTTTTTTGTAAACAAAACTTTACCAGAAAATTTTTTAAATCTAAGGTTGGCTTAAAACTATTTATACACTGCACCACTGAATGCCTGGTGTGTAGCAAACACTTGTTATACACCTGGGATCTTCCTCAGCAGAGGAGACTGATTCATCAAATGCTTAAATATTATTGGCTGCTGGGGTGTCTTGCAAGAAACTGGAAAGGCCGGGCTGTTATGACTCCTTTGATTTATACAAAGGTCTCTAGAGAGAGGCTTCGTGTCAGTGTATTGTAAATGTGTTTTATAAAGTATTAAGTAACATTTTTCTGTGCAAAAAAGCCTTAAGACATGAGAATCATATTATCAAGTCCCAACGATGTCGAGCCAAGATGCAGGCAAGTGCCCTTTTATCTTATTTGACAATAGAATAATAGAAAAAGAGGACATCAGGAAAAAAAACAACTGGCATGACTGAGTGCGTAATCTTTAGTAGGCAAAGTAGGCACGAAGAGAGACGCTGATATCTAATCTGGCCAAGAAACAAAGGAAAACAATTGAAAATTCAGATAAAAGGGCACTTGCCTGCATCTAACCCTAATACATAAACTAAAGTTTAGTTATACAAAGCAGGCAATTTGCACAGTAGTTTAGTCATTCTTTAATTTACAATCATACCTTCTCCGTGATACATGAACGGACTGATTACTTGTAAATGGCCTCTTGTAGTACACAGTTGTATACACAAAGGTTGATGTAATTTTATTAATACTGTATGTGCTTCAGTTTTTCCCCCACATGTCTTTGACAGTTCATAGCAATGACAAAAATAAATACAGTCTAATGAGAAGGGAAGTTTAGCTCAATCTGTCAGTTTTCCAATAAATAGGAAATGCAGATGGAAAATCAGAATGAAAGAGTCAGTACTGGGGGACAGACAGTATTTATAAAACACAGGTGAGAGATGATTTTGTGTCACTGCATATTAGCTGGTGTTGTTTTTGTAAGAGCCACACGCACAAAAAACAAAAACCTCTAAACATTGAACTACAGAGTAAATGAATACAAATCCTGGAAAATCCACAATAAAAGTGCTTGTCAGCTACAACAGGAATATGATTGTAATATACAGTACATGTTCTGATTATGTCAAAATGAACTATACATAGAGGCATATATTACTCTTGCAAACTATATAACTCTCATTATTTGTATTCTGTGCAATGTTCAACAGCAACTTACAACAATAGGTTTTGGCAGAAGGAAACGTCACTGTTTGACCGGGAAGAGTCAAAAACAAAACAGCTTTGAGTGCTACAAGTTACAATGGTATAGCTAGGTTTGGCAAAGAGGAGGAGAAGGTTCAAACCGACCAATTAGAAAAATAATTTGTCAAACAAATTATGTAGAAAAGAAATTTGTAAATAAATAAATTCTTTTGCAAAAAGGAAAAAAAAGAATACAGCAAATAATATGTACTTATTACAACTTTGTTCCACTGATGTTTCATTCATTCAGTTGACAACTACTTGGCGTGACCTTGTTTCTGTTTAAGTGCTGGAATATGTAGGCTATATAGACACCAAATCCATATATATATATATATATATATACATACATGTAAATATGCATATGCACAACTACAGTGAATTGTAGGTATGAATATACGAAAGTGCAAGGACTAGTTACTATTATTTTGTTTTGCTAGAAGGGCTCCGACTTTAGGGTGAAGGGGAGCTGGTTCAGATATTTAGCCTTTTTTTTTTTTAAACTACTGTGCTTTTTGATGCTTGTCTTTGGATCCCAAAATGAAACAACTTGCATATACGTAAACTCATCTTATGGCTAAACAGAAATTAAAAAAAAAAACAATGATAAGAATAATTTTAATTGTGCAGTGATCATGTCAGACTGATAAGGTGCAGAATGAGAATGATAAGCAGTTCCTTTTAAAACAACACATTCCTGAAGTTTCTGCAGAGTTCGCTGATGAATATTGTAAGGCAGTGACAAGAAGATAATTTTCAGAGCACACGAACATGCAACGTTGTTCAAGGAAAGGCCTGAGCATTTTTTTTTTTTTACTCATAAAGCATCATGTTCCTTTCAGGAAACAGGGAATCTTCATTGCGTTGCCTTGTTTGCTGGATACTGGAGTGTTGCCCATCTGCATTGCCAAAACAATTTAAGACTGACAGGCTGTGAAGATACACTTGGGGAATAGAGCTAAAAGGCCTTTGAGCCAGGGGGTTAATTTCCTGTTCATTTTTTCCTGTGGATAGTTGGTTAGTTTTAGGCTCAAAGCCAATCAAAGTAATCTATTATGCTTATACCTAATCTATGTCATTCATACACACACACACACTTCCTTTTTTTTTTTACTGTGACATTGATACTAATAAAAATTTAGCCAAGTGTTTGTGCAAATATTTCCCATGCGCTAAAAGCTCAGGCTTCTAGCTGCCTAAAGCACTCTGTTTCCCTCAATAACTTGACATTTCAAGTTATTAAGCTAAAATTTTTAGATACCCAAATCAAATTATTGATTTTCAGGCACGCAGCTCTGTGAGAAGCACAACACTGCCCATCTGCTGATAAAGCCCATCTCAAACCTCAAACTAAAACAGCTTGTTTCAGACAGAATCATGCAAAGCTACTCTAGTAGAGTCCAAGAATAAAAAAATGAGTTGGAGAGAAGCATTATAGCTCAACTTTATGGACAGTTTAAGTTAGACAAACCAAGAATGACAAAATATAGACATGCCTAATTGATTGTTTAGGTGTTTAGGATGTATGGATATCTGTCTATGGACCTATTTTGCCATGTAACAGCAACGCGACTGTACAAGATGTAGTCATTTAACTTTGCAGGTGTATAGTTGAGCAGAGGCTGTTGAAAGTATGGAGGCATTTCCTGCCCCTATCTCACATTCTTTAAAAAAAAAAACGTGAGTATTTGAAAGTCTCTATATGAGATATGTTTACCTGATTGTTTGTTTTTTAAGATAGAAGTAATCCAAGAACTCACTGCCGTTTCACTAATTATGGTTTCTATTCTTGCAGTAGTTTTTGTGATATCTAGCCAATTTTGTCTCTGAAAACATTAAAATTGCACGTTTTGGAAGTTCGTTGTTAATATCATTCCTTGTTCTTAAACTCTGGACATTAAATCCTTGAAGTATTTACAGACAAAATGAACAGGAAATTAATTTGTGGACATGGAGACTCTGGGAAGCGTGCAGGCATGTTGCAACTTTTTCTCTGCAAGAAATATGTGACATTGATTTTCAAAGCAGGAGTTGGTGGTGGCGGCGACGTCTTCCCCTCAGTCTACTGCAGATATCTGTAAACTTTGAAGCAGTGATTGCCAGAGTCTGCAACAGCCACGTGTCCATCTGAGGTGAGCGCTAGGCCCTGGGGGCCGTACAGCGGGTCTGCCGAAGTGTTAATGTAGGATAAGAAGGACCCCGTGCTGTCAAACACCTGATGCAGGAAAAAAAGGTCAGAATTTTCAGCAATTCTGTCACAACAAAATACAGCAACGGCGTTAAAATTACATCCACATGTAAACTGCAAGCTGCCTCACCTGTATTCTGCTGTTACCCCAGTCAGCTACAATGATGTTTCCATTGGCATCCACAGCCACGCCAGTGGGAGCGTTGAATTGGCCGTTCCCTTCGCCATGAGAGCCGAACTTGAACAGGAACTCCCCATCAGCGCTGTACACCTGAGGCAAAAAGCCAGAAAAGTTTGGTCAGCATCTTCATGTGCACGTCCTCCCTTTAAAATAAAAATCACAGCTAAGGTCGCAAGCTCAGACAGGTCGTCTTTTTTTCTTACCTTCACAGAGTGATTGTGAAAATCGGTCACGATAATTTCATTCTTGTTGTTCACGGCAACAAAATGTGGGCCTGGATGAGGAGACAGAAGCAGGTTATGTTGGTAGTTAAACCAGAGACTGTTTCCTGTTGTTTATGCATTGCCTTCACTGTTAGTAGGCTGACTAAATGTAGTTTTCATCTATAGTTTGTCTAAAGCTGCAATTATAAAATAGGAAACCCTTCTGATTGGACGCGAGTAGTATGTTGTGCTTCTTTTCATGCAACATTTCAAATCAATACTGAAAGTTAAATTATATGGAGAGGCTCAAGGCCTAAATCATTGTTATGCATGCACTGCCCAATCACAGAATATTTATATTGTCTTAGTCATACTGTAAGTGCTTACACTGATGGTTGGGTTACTTGTCCAGTTAACTTATCATTAAGCAGATCTCAAAACTGATTATATTAAACTAGCACAGAATGAGTTATTGGAAACAGTAAAATTCATTGACACTGATCTCTCTTTTCATAGCTGTTTTTCACCAAAAACACAATACACACAACAAACTTATCTTAAAAAAGAATAATTATGATTCATGTAATTATTACAATGGCATGTAATCTCATCTCTGATCATTGTTGCACAGGCACAGCTTCATCCTGCAGGGTTTTTTTTTTTAAACAATCAGAGATCTCAGGAGGTCAGACACATGATCACGGATTTGGGTTAGACAGAGGGCACTGCACTGTGGGATTAAGGTTGCAGCAAGGCCACACTTAGTACTTACTGAAAACTGAGCCAGATTTATTTATGTTTGGGCCAAGTTTTTCTGAGTTGGAAAACAGAAGGAAGAACAGAAAGAAAGAAAGGAAGGAAAAAAAATAGCTAGTCAGAGATAAAGACATCCAAAGAAGAAAAAGCTCAGGGAGGTGCAGGGGGGTGCTGCTGCCTGGCTAATGCAGTAATACCGTGGGAGTTACAGGCACACAGCCAGTGTTGTCTTTAATATTCTTCATGCTGTTTGCTGCTCAGAGCTGACGCTTTAAACTGTGCCTACATTAGTAATGGTGCTCACAATGAGGGTTTTTTTGTTGCTAATACTAAACGATGAAAAACACGTTGCAAACACTTTCAAAATCCTTAATGATTTACTGTCTACTAAAAAAATCCTGTTACTTACACTCAAAAAATATTTACGCATAAAATGAAGACTTGAAGTAATCTGATTACATGTAAATTTTCCATGTAACTACAGTGTACAACATTACATTAATGGAATATGGTCAAACGAAATTTACTCGAATGGTACACATTGAGTTTATACCAACTATATTTCCCTTAATGATTAATTATTTTAATAAATAAACCGTTGATTTTTATGTATTTCACTGTTGTGCAGTCAGATATTTACCTTTGCTATTTTCCTTTAAAGAAATCTAAAAAATGTTATCCTAAATAATGGAAGTGTGTTTTTATTTCTTTCAGTATATTTTAACTCACTTCAATTATTTTGCAAAATATTCAAAATTTCATAACAGATGTTTGCTCGTCTCCTCCCCGTCAGCGGCTGCCTCCTTCTCACCTGCAAACTGTCTGTCAGAAGTCCCTCTGCCTCCAAACTTGGTCACAAGTTTCCCATTGGATTGAAAGATGAAGACGCAGCAAGCCTTGTTGTCCACAGTGATAATGTGTCCGTTCTTATCCACAGCCACACCCTTGGGACCCATGAGCCGGCCTGCACCGATCTTATTCTGTAATGCAGAGAGACAAAAAAGTAGTTTAGTACTTTTTCAAGTTGAAGGCAAATGGTGAGGCAGAAAAACACCAAAGACTATTTTTAATAGATTTTGCACATGAATAACCCTTAAATGAGGCATTTAGTGCTGTTCAGCCAGCACAAACTCAGAGATCTTACCTTAAACTTCCCATCAGGAGAGAAGATGCTGACCCACCGATTGTCATAGTCGGCCACCACAATGTCACCGTTCATGTCAACAGTGACACCCGTCGGTCTTTGCAGCTGCCCTGGAGACCGACCTCTGACCCCAAAGCGCATCTTGAATTGGCCGTCATTGGAGAAAACCTGCAAATGTGTCCATCAAAGCAAACTGTTTAGAGTGTACTGCAGAATACACTCGTCTGAATATCCATGTCAGAATTAATAATTTAAGATTGTCATTTATGCTTAGAAATATTTAATCATTTGCATGCTGATAAAAATCATATCCTTATTAGGTCTGATAAGATTCTGTGTGCACTTGTGTACCATGAGATGACAAGAAGCAGCCTTGACGTTATAATTTCCATTATAGCTGTAGAGACCCGACTGTCTTGTTCGTTATCTCAAAGTGTAAGACTTCACACCTTTAAATGTTCGTTTAAGACATGACCTATTGCATGTTCCTGTTCTTATAATTTAGCGAGACGCTTACAGTACTTCTGCTTTTCTGCATACAGTTTAAGTTCATTGAAAGGTCATATGTCTATGTATGGTATAGCTGGAAACACACACACACACACAGAATACAGACACTGATGTTGTTCAGATGTGCCTGCTTAAGAATGTCACGTGTATTTGTAATTGCATATTCATGAATGATTGCTTGCTGACAATAAAAAGGGCTGTAGCGAAGGAATCAGTCGAAGTTGGTTGAGTTCAGGTGAAGGAATCTTTTCCTCAACTTCGACCGACTTCCCTCGCGAGCCACAAAGACAAAGAGCTCTGTCTTGTTCTGTTTTGTCATGCAGTTTGTTGGTCTTGTGTTCCAGCGGGGTTTGTGCCTAGATAAACCCAACAATCCACTTCTGTGCGATCACTGTGAAACACGTGGCTACACTGCCTCACCTGTATGCACTGGTTGTTGCTGTCAGCCACCACCACTCTGCCATTACTAGAGGCTGAGATCCCCTGGAGATTTGTGAACTCGCCTTTCTCTCTACCCCGAGAACCTGACAGACAAAAAAAAAGGCAAATACTCAAGAAATGTGTCATTTACCATTTTCACCAGTCTTATACACGGTGCACTCATGCCGATCATTTCCCAAAGTATGACATAAGTTTTGTTGGATTCATTTCCTACCTCCCAGGCTTGGGAAAGTTTATGTTTAAAGCGGCAAAAGAGTTCAAAAGTAAATTACAGAAAGTTGCTTGAGTTAAATAATAATCTATCGCAGCATATGAAGAAGTTACAAAACCTTTGAATGCCAGTGACATTTTTTTTATCTCAGCCAAAGCCAAATTATCTACAAAAAAAAAATCTATAAAACAATCAAGCCAGATGAAAGTTTTATTGTGTAGTCTGTTGGTATGAACTGGAAATTGCAACTGCCTGGAGTGGAGTGTGTCAATTTAAAAGCCTGTCTTGTGGGTTAGAAGCTAATAAATGATGACATAAGTATTCTTGATTTGTAACAAAGATAATGTAACTTGTGTAGGACATTATTTGCTTTTCCATGTCTCTCTTACCCACTCTGTAGATGAGCTCATCTTCAATGGGGTTCTCCTTTTTCTTAGTCGTGCTGTACATACTGGAAGGCCGTCGCACTGCCTTCTGCCGTATGTGGCCCCCCGTGCCACTGGGGGACTTCACCCTCCGCTTCACATCGTCTGGAGATTGCGGAACATCTGACGGCTTAACTGCTCGCAGTCGGAAAGGGCTGCCACGTACCGGCTGTCCGTACAGCAGCAATGAAAACGAGTACTCCCCCTCAGAGCGTAACGTGTAGCCCACCTCGTATGTTCCATTCTTATTGTCCGTTATCTCCGTCTCTGCAGCCCGGCTCCCATCAGCGGACGTTATCTCTGCTTTTAAAACAGCGTTTCCTGTCCGCACCAACTCCCCGTCCTGCAGATAGGGTTCACCGAGTCAATTTCCGAACAACACAAATTCTTCAATATGCACATGGCAGCCACTAAAGAAGCACTTTCCACACATGCATGAGAAGCTTATAATAGATTTCTTTTGATAAAAGTAATCCCTGAAAATTGCCTCGGTGACCAGAGTAGCCACCATGAAATAACTTTTGGAAACGGACTCTAATAAATGTTATGAATTTGAATGAAAAGCTAAATATAAATAGCCACACACAAGAAAAGCAAATAAATGTCAGTAAACCCATTAGAGCCAAAGCAAAAAGTAAACGGCTTAATTTACACATATAGCAGAACAATATTATGATAGTAAAGTAATATAATTCAGAGACAGTACTTTGTCTTTTGTTGTCACAGTAATAGTTTGGTGTTGCCCAGTTGCTGCATGGCGGAGGCCCTCTCCTGTGGCCACGGAAGTGTGAGCCACAGCTGCTGTGGTGAGGAGAACACCCAGGTTCTGGATGGAGCGCCGCAGGCCCTCAGTCTCCACCTTGAACACACAGCACATTTGAATTTTTGAGTTTCTTAATACTTTTTATTATTTTTTTTGTCTTTCTGTGTCTGCAGCTGGTAACTACTAACAAGCTAATGGTACTTTACGACTGGGTTTATACATTTGTTTTATTACCCACACCAAGGAGGTAATGTTTTTGTAGCATTGCATGCCTGCTGTTCAATCTGTAAACAGTTAAAAAGTTCTGGGGGTAAAGCAGGGACATGTCCAATGATGTCCAACCGTCCATTAAAACTTAGCTCACATCCATCAGAGTCTTCAAGGTCAACTTAATGATTTATTGGTCGAAAATTGAAAAGAAAGTGTAACTTATGTTTATATATTATTCTTAGAAGTGTGATGTGTATTGTCAGCATATAGAAAATACCATAAAAAGATTTAAACTATCATGCTACATCTGACCTCTGAGCTCTCCTTCAAGGTCAATATATTGATCTGAGGGTCATCTGAGTGCTAACAATGTTATACAGACCTATCTAAAACTGCTATTGTTTATATTGGCAACATTTAGGAAATGATGCTGGTATATGGGGATTGTAAATATCACTTTTGCTGCCCTACAAGCTTCTTTCATTACATTTAAAAAAAGAAAACAAAGAAAACAAAATATAAAAAAAATTCCTGTATAAGAAAACACTGCCCACAGAGTGAGCTGCCTTGGTGGAGATTTGTCCTTTCTGAGTACTGCTTGTTATACATGTAGTCAAATTACAGTCACATGAAAAATAAAAAGTTTAGTCAGGACTCACACAGACCTGCGATGTGACAATGGAGGAGAATCAGTCAAACCACCACAATAAAAACAGAGGTCACAACAGACAGCAGTCGTTACCTGGCAGTCCAGGTGTGCATTCTGATGAGGTTTCTCTGGGAAGTCATGTCTGGCCAGCGCGTTTACCCGCTCACTCATTTGCTTCTGAACCAGCAGCACCTATTCTTACAGGAGATACATACTGTATTTTATTTAAAGTCCCTTTCCCCCCCCATCTGTACCTTTTAATACAGAACTATATAACTACTGAAGAACAGACATTCTGCTACGTTGCTACATGAAACTTGAGAGTCAAATCCTATAATCTTGTTTGACAGGTTGCTGGTATATAACAATTTGCCTGCCCACCTCAGTAGCACTACCATGGCTGAGAGCTTGCTCTGTGAAACTGCAGCTGCTCTGAATATGTTCCTTCCCCTGGAGGAGAGCTGAAAGCTGGGCCTGCAGGACCTGTGCTCAAGGATGAGAAGGAATAAGAGAAAACGGACACAGGAGGGTCAATAGAGCATGTTAAAACAATACTGAAGATGAGAAAAAGCAGCTGAATACATAAAAAGAGGAAAATTGGGAATTATATGTCAAGAAAGCAATAAATCCGTGGTATCAAGGACAAAAACATATGCATGTGCGTATACATGAGTGAATGAACTGGTCATCAACTAACCTTCTGCTTGGCACTGCAGATATTCTCCAAGTCTGTGATGAGGGCCGTCTTGCGCTGATGCAGCGCCTGTTCCAGCTCTTCAAACGTACTTGTAATTTCCGCTACTGCTTCATTCTTCCTTCCACTCAGCTGTCGAGAGATCTCACTCACCAGCTCGATGGCTGCTGTTAACTGAGGTAGCCTGCAACATGAAACAAGGTGAAAATGTATTCCATAGCAGCTGAACACAATGAAAATGTCTGACAGACGAGGCACGGTGTGCACAGATCGCCTAAGGTCTGGACCAAATGCTTAAGCTGCTTAAAGCTTTCCCGAGGTATCGAGACCCCCACCTGCTGTGTATGGCATCCAGCTGTGTCTTCAGCACAGCCTTGTGCTGTTCCACCACATCCCGCAGAGGAACAGTCATGTGCTCCCTGTGCTCGCCCTCTGTGC
Source organism: Oreochromis aureus (assembly GCF_013358895.1). Classification (NCBI taxonomy): domain Eukaryota; kingdom Metazoa; phylum Chordata; class Actinopteri; order Cichliformes; family Cichlidae; genus Oreochromis; species Oreochromis aureus. Next base: position 16,783,731 of record NC_052951.1, on the reverse strand, counting down.
ACTCCAAACACATGGCTGTCTCACATGACTCGCAGTAGAACTCCATCACCTGCAGAGGGAGACAGAGTGAGTCATTCTCTTGCTGAAAATTGCAGAAAAAGAAATGAATGTAATATTCAGTTTCTTTTACACCAATTACTGCTTGAAATAACACGGAAAGGAATTTAGGTAAGGCTAGTATGTCTCAAAAGAGCTTCTCACCTTTCCTTCGTGGTTTGGGCAGCAGAGCGGCTTCCCTGCAGCTGCAGCACTGACTGATTCCAACACACTGCAGGCCTCTGGCCGCGAGCACTCTGGGTCTCGTTGAAGGACCTAATGCAATACATTCTTATATTCAGTGTGGAACAAGGAAGTATTTCTTTATTTCGTTATTTGTAATGCGCATTTGAATTATCTGGCTAATGCATTGTGTTTTCAAACCTCCATAAGATTAGTGATGAAGAAGTTGTTCTGTAGGGCACAAACTCCTTTCTCTGGCAGGATAGATGTCTGCCGGCACACTGGGCATGAGAGTGTCAGAGACTCTGGGGGAATGTAGTTCTGGAGACAGCTGAAGGAAGAGTCCAACAAATATATAAATATAAAACTTAGATAACCAATACCGCAGAAAAAAAGAAGAGGAAGGTGTGAAGAAGACAGAGCAGTCACATAATAAAGAGAGGCAGTGCCTAAATAGTGCTCCTGTCACAACAAATAGGGGAATAGAGTGGATTTAAATCAATACAGAGCCCACAGGCTTGGGAGAAAACATGCACACTCTCTTTGAGTAAGTGAGCATCTGGCAAATCAATTTGACTAACAGAGTCACTAAGAGGCAAAACAGTTCAATCATGAATACATGTGAAGCGCATTTTTTAAGACTCTTTTTCTGTTTGTGCATCTATGTGTGCGTTTGTGTAGTTTAGATTCTGGCCTGGCTTCACGCATGCTAGCAGTCACATCTATCCTGCTTGGCTCTACATGCTATTTTTCCAGGTTTGGTTAACAAGCCCACTGGAGCGCATCAACAACATTAGACGCTAACAAGGGAAAAAACCAAAGCCAGTCAGTAACTTTCAGGTGCAGTATGCAGACTGCAATGCATTCCTTGTCTGCAGCCCAGGTGCCATCCCTCAGGTGATGTACAGCTGTATTTCCTTAGTTTCTGTAGTTAATGATTTGGCGATTAATACAGTAAGAAACCCTGAGTCAGTTCTCGGGATACGTCTCTGTTGTTTTACAAAAGTATGTCTGGCAGCTGCTTGGGCTGCATGCTGGAACAATTATATTTAATTTATGACACCATACAAGCTCGTATCAGCCAAGCCTCCCTGTTTCTGCTTCTGAGAACAACTGAGAGGTTGAACAACAATTTTTTTTCTATCAAATATTTTGTCAAAAATCAAACGCGAAGCTCGCTGGGAGCAGCAGGCGAGGATTCAAGGGTAAGAAAATGTCATTTATCTACTGTAATTGCTTTTACTGTTGTTGTAAAATGTAATATTTTGGCATCATTTCTATATTATGAAGTAGTCGTATCCTAAGGTTATGTGCAAAAATGACTATCACATAAAGAGGACATCGGGAGCAAAATGAAGCGCTGTAACACCCTCCCAAAAGGAATAGGCCCAGCAGGGGTTTGCACCACACCCCTCTTTAAAGTACATAAACCCACCCCAGCATTAAAACATCTGTCTGGAAATATTGCGTATAGCCCTAGACAAAAATCTGTTCACCTCAGCAGGACTCCACATCACATGCTATCCAGTTAAACCAGGGATTAAACTTGCCCTCCGGTGGGCAAATGCAGCTCAGACTGCATGGGGAAAAAAAGAGAATTATCTCATACTGTGTGGCTTTTAAAAAGCCATTTGATAAATATTTGGTAGATGGTGGGTTTAGGAGCAAACCAGTCTGAAACATAATCCCGGTTTTCTTCTGTAGCCAACAACATGCCCCTTCTTCATTCTCCAGCCTCCCACCATGACCCACAACAAGCTTTCAAAAAGCTTCCTCCTGCTTGGCTCGGCTCTAGCATTATCGCCTGAGGGGGTGTCATCCTTCCCAAGAAACTGTGGATTGAGCCACTGTAATTGTGTCTCTCAACAGTGAGCCTTTTCTCAGACTGCAGTCCTTGACAGTCCCTGATGCTGAGGAATGCACTTATCCCAGCAGCGTCAATGACGAGAAGCGCTCTGAGCTTTTTAATTGTGTGTAGGGATTTGCAATAGATGAGGTTCCTCTATTGGCCAGCATGTAGGTATGACAGGAATTCTATGATAACAGGGTAAGAGACAGGATTTACTAGAAGAGAGACAGGTATGGTAAACAATGTACTGTAGCTCTTTTGAATGGCCAGAAATAGCTACATGCAGCAGACAGTGCGAGCAGCAGTAATTAGGACTCTTGACCGTTGTCATTGACGCAGACAGCACAAACATTAGTTACCTTTCACAGAAGGTGTGCAGGCAGGGCAGGACCTTGGGGTTGCGGTAATGATCCAGGCAGATGCTGCAGACCAGAAACTGCTTGTCTATCTGACGCACCACAGGGCTGGTACTTCCAGCCTCACGCTTGGCCATGGCAAAGGAAATTTAAAGCCACGGACAACGACAGCAGTTAACCTAACAAGAGAAAGAGAAAGATGAAACTATTAAAGAAAAATGCTGCACTCCAGCTTTTTCTTCGGGCTTCTTTGCTGAGCTATGGTTCAGCAAACTTTTCAGAGAAGGTACCAGGAACCAAAGCAAAACAAAGCTGTTTAATGCCTTGATCAGAACAAGCACACTGTTATGCAGTTATTTCTAGGTTAATACCAGAGCAACGTCATCTGAAAGAGAGCTGAAAGAGGCTTGCAGTTCATGCTCAGCAGATGCAGATGAACCAGTATGGCCAAATGCATGAGTAACACATTAAAGTTATAAAATACAAAAATAAGCAAAGAAGGCGTAAGAAAGAAAAGGCTTTGTAACGAGCACGTAAGCACTCAACAAAAGGTTTTTTTACAAATCCACAATAATCCATTGAAACAGTCGTAGTTTTGAACATACAAACATTAAAAAAAAACATAAGGAGTTTATGCTGGAATAGGCTTAATTTCTTATTTTATGAACCACACAGCTACATTTTCACATTCACAGCAAACAGTACACAGTACACCTCTGTAGGTAGAAGTTACATGAAAGCCAAAATCCAATTGTAGGGTGACCAGAACAGAGAAGTCTGTTATTGTTCTCACATTAGGAAAAAAATGGTTTATATATGATGCAAGGTATGGATATTCTGCCTAGCAACACAAACCCCTGCTGCCGCCACATGGCCCACTTTCACATTCATCAGTGCAAGGCCAGCAAGTATGGCAAAAATAATTACAGCAATAAAAAAATGCTAGTGAAGCATCGCTGTGCACTTACTGCAAGATCAGGTGTTAACTGAAAACAAGCATCCAGTGCAAATATAGTACATACGTAACAAGAGGTCATAACCACATAGCTTGACCCGATGCATGGCTTAAATTTGCACTTTTGTTGAATGCTGTTCATATCATTTTCATCTCTCTGTTGCTAACAGCAATGAATTCAGCCACATTTTCTCAGTAGGTCAGCACATGCATTATTCATGCATCAGGCATGCACTCATGTGCTCATACAGATGGAGGGGTGAGCGAAGAGTAGTACATGCCTCAAGTAAACACACAATGATAGGAACGTTGTTATAAACATTACACACACACACACACACACACACTGACAATCATTATCCCCCCACCAGACTTTCCCTCCTGTCTGCACATCTGTCGCTGCTGGATCTAATACAGCTCTCAATCCCCTGTCCCATCTCCGCTCATGTCCTATTGTTAGTTGTTGCCCACCGAGCATGAGCACGCGCACGGACACTCACACACCAGAGTGGGTAAAAGCCAAGCTGTATCTTTCCAGTCTTTGCACAGAGGATCCAATGACATACAGTCCCTACACTGGGGGGGTAAAGGTCATATCTTAAGCCATCAACTCCAAGAACAACGTGTCACATTTGTACTCGGGTTAAAGACATGCAGGGTGTCAAACGGAAATGATTAGTGGTAAGTAGCTTATGTTTTGTCTAAATCGAAATATGCATTGTTCTCCATAAGTCCTCTGCTTTAAACCGGCATTTCAAGAGTATCCAGTTGTCTCTGCTGGACTCCAATGAAAAGAAGCTGGAATGTCTCCCGAGTGTAGAAATAATGGGGGGATCAACTACAGGATGTATTTAGTTCTTCAGCACAGTTCTCACACTTCTCCGTCATTCTGTTTTTCTGTACTAGAACACACCGATACTAATATCATCTGTTATGACGTCCGTCTAAATTTAGACTCGTGTATTAGTGACTAGACGAGGAAGCAATGACAGTGAGGCTAAAATAAGACCGCCGGTCCTCGGGACTGCAGGACAGTGAGGTGACTTGTGTCCATTCGTCTACTGCTGGTTTCACAGCACTTTTCTTGGGTGGACCGCTGTGAAAGAAGAACGCGGAGTGTGAAAAGTCCCAAATAATAAGTACTCTTTCTTAAAACACTGGAATAAAGATTAAAGTAGCAGTGTGAGACGATGCATTTTTTTAATTATTTATTTATTTTTGCATCTAAACTATAGCTGAGGCAAGCCTTTTGCACTTTCGAGCTTTAAAATGAACTTGATGGAGACATGAAAAGCAAATGCTGTAACATCAAGAAGATTTGACCGCCGTGGGTGCACATGACTGAATACACTCGTTCGTGTACACGGTTACATGAATTCAGCAGACCAAGTTTTGACACGGGCCCCATCTTCATTCATGCTCACTTAAACTCCTAAGTAGGCCACGATGCTTAGTTTTGATGGTCTAAAGTACCCATGACCAGTTTTTAACTGACAGGCTTTAAAGTGAGTGAAAGGAAGCAGATTTAGAATTTAGACGCTGCAGTTAAAGGCAGTGGGATGGGATAAAGCCAAACACATTCAGGATGCATGAAGAAAAATTATGCATGGAGAGGACGCGTCTTTGAGAGAGCTGCCAACTAATACCATAAAAGCAAAAATGTGTCATAATTGTCCTGGCCATTATAAACACAGTAATAAAGCAGCAATGCTGCTGGTGACCTTAGATTAAGTAATTCCCCAAACTCGCAGTATTATAGTATTTGAATGCTGAGCTAATTGTTTTTGTGTGTGTGCTTAAGCGCATGTGTCACCTTCTGTTCACTATTGGCTTTACAGAACATTAAAGTGACCATGTTCTTTGTGTCATTCACAACTGAAACCTCTGCTGGTGCTTTACCGTACGACAGGATCCTCAGAGTTTGGGTGAACTCTCTCTTACAGAACAAACATGCAGATAAACTTGAAAAAGTGGCAAGGCGGGATATTAAATGTCTTCTTCTCGCTTAAGGAGCATGTTGGGAGAGATTGGTTAGAGCGCGAGACATTTTAATAGGCCACCGAAATAATGCAGGAGAAGTATCATACTCTCTGTTGTCTTCTCACTGTGATACACCTGTGCAACACCAACAGATAAGAGCTGACAGCCTGTGTAAACACGCAAAACTCCAACACTCCACTGTGATGACAGGTGAGCTGATACTGTAGAGTTACACACACACACACAGGCAAACATGGACATGAAAACAAAAACAAACACAAACAAAGTGGACAGAGAGACTACCTACTGTCGGTGAAGTGGAGTACTTCTTTCTAGAAGACTTCATGGCAACTCTGTGTTAAGCCACTGTAGCACTGAAGAACCAGCACACGCCCTGACTCACACACTCTTGCCTTCTAGTCTCTCTCCTCTGACCGCTCTTCCTTTTCCCTTTTCCTTCTCTCGCTTTCCCCTTTTCCATGCAAGGCACACGCACTGAAGAGGGCTGAGCGGGGTTGACAACAAAGGGTGGGACTGAAAATTGAAAGTCCCTCCTACTGTCAGTGCCGTTTACAAGCATGAGCTCACTCTCTGCCCTCCTACTGTTGCGCTCTGATTGGCTGGGAAACCTAAACCAGCAAGCAAGATGGATTGCATCATGGGCCAACAATTTGCGCTGGACTGGAGGGTGTGAGTGTTGGACAAAAAATCTTCAATCCAAAAACATGTTGCACACAACTCCTGCTGAGTAATAATTAAATTTGTGAAATACTTTGCACAATGATTAGAATATATGTTATATTTGTATAATCTAGTATCCAGTTATGAGGAATTATGTCATTACTTGGCCATCCAGGCATGCAGATGCATGCTTGCAGACACATTTAGGGCAGCCAAATAAAACAGACTTATATAATTCATGAAGTCACTTACAAAAAAACAAACTTTAAGTGAGAATATCCGAGCATATGCCTCTCCATCTAGTATCAAATTACACATATGCACGGATTAAGACGGACACTCTGAACTGAAAAGGGGATTATCATTATGAAATTTCTTGCCGTGGGATAATTTTGCACTCAATCCCTTAAATGCCCCGTCCTTGTGATGTGGTCAGAGTATAATCTGAAGCCAGAGGTGACGATTCCCTGACAAAAAACATCAATCTACATTTAATCTGTTCGGATTAAGTCCAGTCTTCTCTCCTCCCACGCTCTACTTCCTCTGCACCCACACACACACACACACCTACTTTTCCAAAATTCTGTCATCCTAAACTCAAAAGCGCAGACTGATGTGCTGAATGTAACAGGAAGTAGAGGGATAAGAGGATGAAGAACGAATGAGATATGAGCAGCCGTCTGAAGGGAATTTATTGTTGCCTCATCGATGCTCTGGCACAGTTTTGTACATTTTTGTGTGGCATTGTACGGCACTTTCAAAGCACAAGGAATTTTTATAGCCACTTATAACAAGCGGTTTGAAAACTTGTGCAACTTGATAGTTACAAGATTGCACTTACTAACATGTCACCATTGGATGAAACAGTCTACAAGCATATCTTGTTTTCGTGTTCCATAGAGAGGGTATCTGGTGTGACCAATATGCTCAATGCATCACTGCAGCATGGGCCGCCTTTTCAAAAGGGCCCTTGTCATCCCTGCAGTGAGCACTCGCACTCGCACTCGAAAGCATTATTGGTTCTCCACAGTTTCTGCTGAAGCGACAGTTCTTTCAGAATATATGACTCCTGCAGTTATTAAATGGGAAGAAGATGAACCACCACTGGTATCACCAATGAGTCCCTTGAAATAAGTAAAGGTAATATGAAAGGAGTGTGCCGAAAAAGACCAGAGGAATTATGTGCTTTGAGATATGAAAATATTTTATTTGAATTACAGGTTCTCTTTTTTATTCCAAAATAAATAAAGATTGCAATTAAGTCTTTTTCATTTTTATTACACTAATGCTTTTGGATGAACACACAGCTGCAGTCAAACCTGCGACTTGTGTAATGTCAACAGTCAAAAGAAACCGTTCTGCCTCAGGGTCGGAGTAATGACAGCAATGAAAGGGACGTTCCCTTAAAACCCCAAAGAAATAAAATCCAACCCTCACTTCAGGGAGTGAACAAAGAATGATCAAGTAATCAAATAGCTTTCACGCTGCGTTTATTTTTAATTATTTTTTTGGTGGGGCCTTTGGTGTTCTTTTTCTTTTTGTCAGTCCTGTGAGAACTGACACAAAGTGGCAAATGATGTGACAAGAAATGTTACATAAGCGTGAGTAACAAGGGGTAAGGGTGTTGCTGTACTTGCTTGGAGCCAATAACATAGCGACTCCCAGTGCTGCACACCTGATATTTTGCTATTTTTTGCTTGATCTTGTTTTCTGTTAGGTGCTCTACCTACATGATGTAGTGTTCCTCTGCCAAACTCTCTGGAAGCTCTGCTGAGAACATTTGGAAAGATGTGGAAATGATGGAAATTCAGAGAATTAGAAAAAACAATTAATCAGAAGCAACACAAGGAACACCCAAATACTGTTGGTTATTTATTCTACAATTACAAATTGAACAGGAAAGATGAAAAGGAACATGATTCTGAGATCTCAGAGACTGCTGTGATGGTGCTAGAGTTTGACAGCTCCATGCCTGACACCATTCCTCAAACACACATAAGCTCTTCAATTCTGAGTCATACTATAGCCCCACAGCAGTCACACGGCAGCCAGCAATCACATAAAAAAAACACACCTCACTCTCAAATTTGTTCTCACAAAGATATATATACCAGCATAAAATACAAAGACGGTGTGTATGGACCAGCACGTGTAATCCCCCTTTGTGTGCTCAGCAACCTTTTATTCTCTTGCGCAGTCCACTCTTAAATCCCTACATACATGTATGTATTTCTATATATAGAGCTATCAGTTCTCATTCCCTTCACACACCAGGCACGTGCCCAGCATTGCAAACGCACTGTGCAAAAGCACAGGGATCCTCAGATGACCAGCATAAAAATGACTCAAACATTAAGAAGGAGCCAAACATTCACATCAGGTTCTCTTGTGCATAACTACCACACACAGTATAGACCTGCAGTCTTTTTATGCATGCTCTTGCGCACACATTCATGTAAACTGGCTATAGCATCAACACTTCAAAGCATGGCCACAAAGACGTCAGGGTTCATTTGTTTTTTAGTACCCCATCAGCATGTGCGAATGTGTGCAAAGTTACCAATGAAAAAAAATAAAGAGCATCAGAGCAAGTACTGACTTGCATAATGCTGGCTGTTATGCCTGCATAACGTTTTATTATATAAGGTTTTCTCATTGAATTCTCGGCAAGTGTTCAGGATTTCTCCAAGTTATTGTCTAAATACAGATCATTAATTCATCAGACAGATTGTTTTAGGCTACGCAGATGCTAAAGACTATATATATCTACTATTGTAAGAAAGACCAGTTACTGTCAGCATGCAGTAAACACAGGTATACTGTACATGAATGTCGCTTGACTGATGGGTGAAAAGAAAATAGTGATGCTTTCTGTCAAATACAGTGGCAGTTATCAAGCTGTCTTTACACAACAGCTGGCCTCGGGGAAAGCAGGTGTGTGCATGCATAAATTGTGCAGCGGATGTTCCACTTAACACAAATTTCCTTTCGGCTTTACAAATTAGCGGAGGCCAGTGTCTAAGTACCAATAGTGTTGACACATTTCCTTCTGGAATTATTCTGTAAATGTTAAATGTCACACTTTTTACTCCACACTCTCTTCTTAGACCATTAGTTCTATATTCTAATTGTAAACTGCTGAAAAATTAAAAATTAAGTATGAGGACTTAAACAATCTAAAACCTCAAAGGGTTAAGGATTTTGGTTCCCACTGACCACTATGTCATTTAGTTCGTAAGAAATTACACGATTAAAGAGTTTCAACTAGAAATAATTTTTTCAAGCTGTGTATATGAGCAGAAAAAACCCAAACTGGCAAGCAAACTTTTGAAAGTAGAGCGCGATCGTCTCCAAGACAGCCTGGCGAAGTTCAAACAGAGCATCAGAATGAGGAAGAAAGCTGATATAAGTGACTCTGAATGTAGCAGATAGACTGATCTGTATTGATCTACTGGGCTTTTCCTGCACAACCATCTCTAGGCTTTACAGACAATGGTCTGAAAAAGAAAATAGAAAAAATGCTTTGTTGATGCCAGAGGTCAAAAAATAATGGGCAGACATGCAGTGTGCTCATAGGAAGGCAACAGTGACTCAAATAACCACTCGTTACAGTCAAAGATATGTAGAACGGCATCTCTCAGAACACAACGTGTTGAACCTTAAAGCAGATGGGCCACAGTAACAGAACAGTGCAGTCGGCATCACTCATGTCAACTAACTTTGGACTCGTTACCTGGTCTGAGTCTTGATTTCTGCTGCAACTTTTGTATGTAAACAGCATGAAAGCATGAATCCATCCTGTCTTGTATCAACAATCCAGGCTAGTGGTGGTTGAAGGTGTGGGGGGTAGTTTCCTGGCACATTTTGGGCCCCTTAGTGCCAACTAAGCATTGTTTAAATGCCACATCCTACTTGAGTATTATTGCTATCCCTTTATGACTAGTGTAACTGTCTTCTGATAACCTGCTAGCAAAGTGTAGCTAATAAAATGGTCAATCAGTGTATATAATCAGTGTTGTTTTCTTCTACTCAAACAACACTGGCAAATTGTTTCAATTATTGTCGACCTGCTCATTCGATAATATTGCCACTACTGCCTGCATGTTTTCATAGCAGTCTGTTAGACAGGTACTGCATTGTCTTCCTTGTTTTGTGCTGGATGGCAATGTGCATTAAGGTCTGTCAAAATAATATTATAATTCCCCGCTAATAGATTATTTACACATATTATTATGTGTGGTAATAACATTAAGTGAGTATTAAGTTATCTTCAGTACTGGCATGTCATACCCCTAAACCCTTTCTGATGATGAACTTTAAACAACATCACATCATACTCTGAAGTCTTCATAGTTAACTTGCAAAACCTGCAGAATAATTGGCAAGTACAGCCTCTAAAATCAGTGTAGCAGCAGAGTAAAGCCGTACCCTGGAGCAACACTTTTTAATCCTTATGCATTTGCTGGAGTTTAATGTTCAACCGATAGACCTGTGGAATAAACCATAAACAAAACATGTTTCTGTGTCTGCTGCAACCTGAAAGCCATTTTATCCATCGACGTATTCACTTTGATGCAAACAGAACTTCATCAAGAGATTCTTGCATGAATAAGATCAAGGCAGACATCAGCACAGAAGTTCAGCTGCACTGAGCCTTGAGAAACAGATACACGAGCAGCTCAGATAGGGAGATACAGCCTCCTTCACATCTCTTAGTGTGTATGATTAAGGGCCAGTGTATGAGAACTCTCAGATTGTAACAACCTCCTAATACGTGACCAAATTTGGAGAGAAAAAGATGCAACCCCTCTCGTTTTGGCTCTCATTTGAACAGAATAACAAAAGTTCTTGTGACATTGGTATTCATTAGTCTTGAATGGTTTTTACACAGAACATCAGAGCATTCAAATAGCCATTTATGAGCCTGTAACACAGCAGTGTGTGCAAATTTTATCCCACAGTGTAAAATATAGTCCAGAATACTGAAGTTAGATACAGCACATTCAAAGAGAAATGACATGATTCGCAGATTCTTCCATTTCTTTCTTTTCCCTATTCAACTCTCCCTTTCCCAGCAGAGAGAATTATTTCAGCGAAAGAAGAGCATGTGCCACGGGGTAGAGGAGCTGATCCTGAAATAATTTGTTTCTTTAAATAACTGGGGGAGTAGATGCCCTGAGCTAAACATATATTTACATAAACAGCTAGTTTAATCTAACATGGCATAATAAAACCAAGTGATATTAGTTTCAGGTACGCTGAAGTATATGGGACCTTCCTCATCTATGGGTTTTTTTAGTATTTAGGAGTTCAGGTAACCACGTGAGATGGGAATTTTGCTAACATGCCCATCACATAGCAGAAACACACCATCACCTCATAAAGGAGAAAACTAACTCTCTGGTTGCAAGGGGCAGAACATCTCGTTTCAGTGTGAAAATGTATTTTCTCATGGTGCTCATTCTAAGCAGGCCTTGCCATGCTGAATCATAAATGTGCATTACAGCTGGGATCCCTAACAGGGTGAAAAGTCATTAACTTGAGGGGATTAGAAATTCCGTCATTTGTTCGTCACGCCGATAGGTCAGCGGATTAATCATTTGCACGTCCTTCAAACTCTGTGCATGAACCAGAGACCTGGGACGAATGTTTAAAACATTCTCCAGGTTCACAAAATAACAGCTCAGTTTGACAAGACTTGGACCAGAATGACGACAGAGACGAATCCATCTTAATTCAAAAGGTTTTCAAATGTAGTTTGGAAGTATAGTTCAGGATTGCAGGATTCTAGTGGATTGCTGCCTCTCTCTAAAACTATACTATAACAACCAGTCATTTGTGATGCCAAACCTAATGTTTACAGTAGTCTGTCTGCTTTTAAGGCCAGATTGCTGCTATGCTGGCAAACCAGGAAAACAGGGAGGACGGATTGCTAACTGACATGTTACAAACACTCACACACAAACAACGTGTGGTTCTCTGGCAAGAATGATGCGGTGGATGACAAACTTTAAGTGCTACCTTCTATTCACTGTCCACACACAGCAGGACAGACCAACAGAGGCACACAGCTAAAATTATCAGTTGGTCTGATCTGAGCCAAGCTGTGCAGGAATGTGTCACAGGAACCGCCTGTATCAACATATTAACACACCGCTCACGCCCCTGCACGCAAGTACGCATGAACACACGCAAGTGTGCAGGTGTGCAAAGCTTCAGCTGCACATCACTACTGTGGAAGGATATCATTTAAAAACAAATAAATAAAATGACAGATTTTCCCCATACACAGATACTAATAGAGTTTAGATGATCTTTCAAATCAGCTGCCTTCCTAACTGGACTTGGAGCGTGAGGAAAGCATTTTTTAAAATATTTTATTTAGAGATGTTTGATCAAAGCTGATTTCAAGTACTTTTACAATTTTAATTTGATCCCAGAAGAGCATTCAGACACTAAGAGCTACAAAATACCATCATTAATCCACAGTAAATTCTCCTATATGCCCTGTGTATCTTTAAAAACATTGTTTTTGTGTCAGGCTACAGCCTGCAATATGCTACAACATTAAACCTGCTGATCCTAGCAAGTGCACACTATTTTACAACCACAGAGACACCACAGTCTTAATTCTTTCATTTCTAGCAGTGGTAAATTGTGGTATACAGAAATCAAAATAATTTTTGTGGTTTTTGTTTCTCATACTTATTACAACATGTAGCACAGATCACATGTTCCACAGGCCTGCTTGGTATGCAGCCATTGCAGTAACTATCTGGGATCTGTTTTAGGAATACTGTCATGACAGTAATTATATCAGTTTGACATAAGCGACCCATTTATTCTTCAGTTGTATGTACAGTATATTCAGCGGACACCCTTACCTCTACCATAGAGCAGGAAATGCCTGTGTATATAGTGACAGATTTTTTTTACCCTCTCTGGACATTCAGATCACAGTGTATAAGATATATGAACTGAAGCATCTCTGTGCAACTATGTGTAACAGAAGAGTGCCAAATGGAAGCTTTGTTTGCTGTTGTTACATGAAATGTTCTTACAGTAAGGTCTTTACTATTGCTGAGCCCCCCCACAGGGACCTGTCTAAATATATCCATTGACATGACTACGTCTCTCAGCTCCGTCACTAAGCTGTCACTACATGACTCTCTACTTACAAATAAATACAGCTAAATGTGGAAAACCTCAGTTATTTATCACACAGATAAATACTGTGCATATGTAAGCATACACATACAGATTTATTTTGCAAACAAACAAGGGCAAGAATCCACAAAGGAACACTTCACTGCTGCATATCCAACTGTGCCTGGCAAATCTATTATCAGAATCAGCTTTATTGTCCAAGTATGTGTACACACACAAAGAACTGGGTTCTGTTCTCAATATAAACAGAATAGCCCAAAAGAAATGGACACTACAGACATTATCAACATATAACAATGTGTATCAATGATAGGTATTATGTATATAAAGTACAATGATATGTTGGCCAATAATCTTTGACTTTATTGATGTATTTTTTGCCCCAAAGGCACAGATACAAACCAAATTCAAATAGAAACTAAATAGCAAATGTACAAAACATAAAGTTCATATATGCCGTTGCATCTCTCAGATGGACTATAATAAAAGACACACTCTTCTTCAGACTTCACAAAGTTAAAACTTTTAAGTTTGAGCTGCACTTGTGTGTTTGCGTGCCATAAGTATGTTCATCACAGACCTGATCCCCTCACTGAGGGGTTCATATCAAAACAGCAACAAACATTTGACAGTGCAGAGCGGGTTCAACAGGCACCACAATCATCTTAACACTGCTCAGGTCTGCAAGGAAGACAAAGAATTTAAAAAAAACGCAAGGATGATCATCTTCACAAATCATGCTCAGCTGTTACTTTTGTGATATATGATGTAATTAATATATTTCTGTCACGCTGTTAGTAAATACTTAACTGTGCATGAAGGGAACAATTACAAATTTGAGCATAACAGCTTTCCAACACTGTGACAAACACCCTAACAAGTCAAATAGGTGTGTATAACAGCTACAGCACAAACAGAGCTGAAAATCCAGTAGTAACAGTATCCATTGATTATGTTTTCATGGTTAAGTTTACATCTCGCCTGGCTCTCACCCTCCCATGCAGCTCCAGTGACATTCCTCCCGTGCCAGCTGGACATTCCAGTCTCCACTTCCCCCCACGATGACCAGAGGTTCTCTTTCAAACCTCACTCAGTATCTCTATGAGAGGCGCCTTCTGGCGTGACCAATCACGGAAGCTCCACTACCCCTACATCTGTCTAAGACAGCCCAATCACCTCAAAGTCACGGGTCCTCCGAAACCCTTTAATAGCAGCCCCTGGCCCCACAACACTCTCACTTTCTTCCCTGAGAAGATCACAAGAGCTCCTCAGCAGTCAAGAACCTGGATTATCCATTCATCTGTCCTACAGTTTGGGATGTCAAGGTAATCCCCGAACGTGGGTTTTTCCTGATTTCAGGATTATTTTTTATAATGTTGTAATTATATTTTCATTACATAAATATATTTTTCTGGTAGTAGTTGTCACATTGATGCAGACTGATGCCTTATCAAGCTTATATGTCAAGTACAAGTGTGCTTGTGTTACTATTTGCTAGTTGTCAGAGCTAAGCATTAGTGGTTATGACAACCACTGAATCCTCTCAAGGAAACGCTGACAATGGCAAGGTTAGGGACACAGTCTGCTGTTGCTCAGCCATTTATGGGTTGACCATGTCGAGGAAAGACCTCCATCTCCTCTGCATCACATGTATGGGTGTCAAACAGGCACAACTGTCGCTGACAGAATTGCTGCAGAATGCAAGCCAAAATCCTGGAACACCATTTGCTAATGTTGGTGGCCTCAAAACCTGGTCCCAATGATAAATCCAGCTCAGCAGGCACTTGAGACCCTGGGGCTGAATTTTCGCCTCTTTTAAGCAGCTCCTCGACTCTGAAGGGGAGTATGGAGAAGATAAGAATGACATTAACATGGAACTTATAGATGACAATGGATAAAGATGAGGAGGATGCTATTCGCACTCCTTATCAGGAGCAGCTCCATCAGCGGGGAAACTCAGGCCTCTCCATCTCCCCGTGAGGTTGACCTATATGAGATATACAAGGATGTGGCAGTCAGACTGTTCATTAACTAGCCTGGAAAGCTGGATGCCAAGTGGGAGAAGCAGATGCTGGTACATCATCTCCACCCAAATCAAAACCCTGCACTCACATCACCAAGACCAGCTCTCCCATGTAAAAAGGGAATATTTCAAAGCCTCCATGTACCAAAAGGTTTACAAGTCAACAGCACAGCCTGTCTACTCATCACTGCTTTTGTTACATGTTGAAGTTCAGGGTCTGGCTACTGAGCTGGGGTTGGCATTCACTCACTGCCTAATTTTGTTGTTCTGTCCTGGGATTTACTCACAATCTTGGAGCCACTCTCAGAACTACCTTTGGACTACATTGACTTAAAGGCACTTCCACTCAAAAATGTCCTTTTGCAACGGCAAAAACAATCAGTGATACGATTTATCTAGCCATACTTCCTGTCTGCAGTTTTGCCTCCAACTTCATCGTCAACTCTAAGGTTATCCAATCTACTTATGTACTGTACCTACACTGGAGCTACTATTTGCCTACTGCCATTTTCCAATGACAGCCATGAGCAAGTTCACTTTGTCCTATACACAAAAACCAGGAGAACATTTGGTTACCAGGGTAACCTTGGTTCTCTGAAAACCAAGCAAGGTATCTCACCAAACTGCCCTACTTGCACATGGAAGAAATACATGAAGAATGCCTGATACTTGGCCAGAGGGCATTATGAAAGGGGTCAGGGGACCCATGTCCTGGAAGTGAATGGTTAGATTGGTGTCCACAAGGCACTTCCCATATTGAGATCTTTCAGATAATCGGGGTTACTCTGGTAACCAAACGTTCTCCTGGATCACTGTTTCAAGAGTGCTTCAAGTCTTTATTGACCATCCCATCTGAGAGCTCTGTTATAGCCATCTACTAATTCCCTCATATGCCTGAAAACAAAGTGAGGTTGCGCTAGGAAGAATTTACATTGAGATCAAAGTGTAATACTGGTGACAGCTGAAGTGTAAACCTCCTGCATTACATTTCACTTCTAGTTAAGACATTTCAGAAACAGAGAAATCAATCTTGCCCCAAGTATAATGCCACAGCATTATTACCACACAGACAGCTTGGAAAGATATTTTTTCTTTCTAACAGGCTGTAGAAGGATGTCACCTAACATTCATGGTGAGAGATAATTTATCCTATAAATTGTGGAGAATAATAATGGCAAATTGGTGTATAAGCTGAAAACAAGCTGTGTTTTCATACTTTATGCAAACCATTTTTATGTATAAAAAGCTTTTAACAGCATGCTGCTTCAAGCCACAAATTACATTTTTGAGTGTCTCAGAGTCTGCAATCATGTCAGATTATGAACACAGTAACCTATTCACCACAGATAACTACACATCATCTCGCCACTCATCTATAATCACAGTCAAGTCACTCTCATAGAAGGTGTCTTGCATACACAACCAAGATATGGTTATTCAGGTTATTTTACATGGCAAAACCAAATCTCAGGCCAGCAAATGGCCTGCACCATTATTCTGCATACAGACAACATAGGGTGTGTGCATCCACCAGTGGGAGGTAGGGGAAATAAGGGAGAGTGATGGAGTGGAGAGGGAGACATGAGAGGAGGAGAGGTATGCACCCTCTGCAAAGGGGAGAAAGGAAACTGTGTAGGTGGAGCAAATATGTGCTGGCATATCGGTGGGATGGCGTGAAAGATAAGATGGGATGTCAGAGGGGAAAATTTTTACTTACAGCAGATTCCTGACAGATGAAAGAGAGGTGGGAGGAAGTTTCAGCGTGCTCTCCTCCGGAGGGAGCGATATCCGTCCACAAAACCTGACATTGTCAAAGCAAAAAGCACCTCACACACAGAGACTAGAAAGACAGACAGAAGCAGGGTGTGTGCGCGTGTGGGATCTGGCTTTAACACATGTATGTTTGTGCTAACAGGAGGGAGAGATAGAAGCTGAGAGAGAGCGAGAGAAAGAGAGAGAGCCAAGAGATACAGAGATATTGTACAAGCTGACTGGCTGGTGTGAAAATGGGAGGGGGCCAAATTGTCCAATAGTGTAAGAGATGAGCAGAGTGAAGAGGAGATGGCAACAAAGACAGATTTTTTTTCCCCATTTCCTGCCCTCGGTGTCCCTCAACTCTTCCGCCTCTCTTTTGATTGCGCGTGTAAGGATAATGAGAAATCTCCAACCAGCCAAACTGTGAGACAGTCACTCACTGACATGAGGAGAGGCTCTCTTTTCGCATAGAGATGTGGAAGATGAGATGGGAGGACCAAAAATCGCCTGAACCCTGTTGGAAACTCTAATTTAGTTGGACATCAATTTAAAAGAGTGATGAAATTAATTATTAAATGCCATATAAAAGACAATCAGAGGAAGGTGGGAGGTAGGACATCGTCTTTGTGAGTTATTTAGAGATCTAGAGAAACATAGTGGTGAAGATGGGAAAGTACCGTAAAGAATTTTGACAGGCAAACTGCTGCAGTGTTTTTTGTATGATCTCTATATGTATGGACAGGCACCGTTTGCCTCAAAAGTGTGAGTGGAGTGCCTGTGTGCATGCGCCTGGGGGTTGGGACCAAGCTGTCTTCCCATGATTTTTGCTGCAGGAACACTATGTTGCCATGGAGACTGCATCCAGAGCAGCAGAACACGCAGATGGCTGCTCCCTCGCTTTCCCAAACAGTCCAGTTAGCTTCTCATCCCTCACATGAAATTCACAAAAGCTGCACCTACTGAAATTTTGTCAACGGCCTTTTGTGTTGAATAACTGAAAAATTACTGTTTTTGCCAATTTGCATATAATGCATTCAAAGTGTAAATCACTGCTATGGTTTGTTGACGTTCATAAACAAGAACTAAATTAAGATCTTATAGTAAATGTAGTGAAAAAGAGTTCATGATTCACCACCGCTCACCTGTGGCAGCAAACCCAAATCCAGAACAGAATGCAGGGCTGAACAAAAAGGTGAGCTTTATTTTAAAGCGGATGGTAATGTCCACAAGAGGCAACTAAAGGGTAAATAATCCAGAGGCACTGAATTAACATTCACACACACAGACACACACTGAGGGGTAATCAGGGGGATGAGGCACAGGTGAAACTAATTAGGATAAATCCACAGGGGAAGTAAAAGGAAATGCAAAGCACTGGTGGCAAATGACTACCAAAATAAAACAGGATTTGAGGAATGATAACAGGTAAGGCAGTGAAAAAAGCACAATATATATATTTTTAAGGAGATTTTAAAAAGTGTAAGCTTGTGTGAATTAAAAATAAAAAGGTCTGTTTATAAATGCGTGCACATATGTAATTGATCTGTGATTACAGAAACACGTCTGGTTTTTAATCTATTGATTATTTCTCCTTTCTTTAAAAGCAGCTCCTATAACAGCACTTAAGTCCACAACAAATTTGCCTAAGGGGACAGTAAAGTATATTGTATCCTATTTCATGTCTCCAGGTTTGTTCCAAAGAACTGAACTACAATTAACTGAAAGCACCTTCAGCACACCTAGAGTTAATACTGGAAACAGTTAAAAGCCAGATGACCTGAGAGCTCTGACTGGGTTAGAAAGAGTGAGCACGTCAGAAATCAACTGTGAGGCCGAACAGGGGCAGATCTAGAGGAATTTTTTTAGGGTGACACAAGGGTGGCATGGAAATCAGATGGGATGGCAAAATCAAAGCCATTTCGTCACACATATGCAGGTATTACATTCTGTAATATGTACTACATATGGTTAAAATACATCAACTGCAGCAGGTATACACATATTTCATATAATCATAGTCTGTAACTTTCTTATTGGCTTTAGCCCAAATTACTAAACATTTCAGTTACATAAAAAAATGTGACCTTGTTGAAATCTGAATTGCCCACGGTATTAATTCAAAATGTGCTCTTGCACAGTTATTGGTCTCAGTTGTAACTATGCTCAAATTCCTAATGCCAGCTTATTTTGATTCATATGCAAAACTACTGTGGCACTAGGGGTGGCACATACCACCCCATGCCACCACAGTAGATCTGCCCCTGAGGCAAACCATTTATTAACTAACAAAAAGGAAAGGTAATTCTATACTGTACTGGGAGCCAATGAAGGTCTTTCAGTACTATTTTTTAGTAGTGTTTTTTTTTTTTGCCTCACAGCAACAAGAGGAATTGTGACATGTGGCATAAGTCTTTTTGTGTTGTCCAATAACAAAACAAATACACATCAACAGGCATGCCTAGGGTCCCTTTTTATGTGGGGCAACACAACATTTTTATTCCTTGTCCCCCTAAACTACATCTTGAGCCAATGTCCCACATTTTGACTGGTTGGCTCTGAAGAACATACACTTTTCTGAAGTCTGACTATTACCCAGAGTATATTAAGGGATGGCCTTTTATTATAGCCAGAAGAAGGTCGCCCTGTCTATTGCCATACTTATCCGGGAAAGTTACAAGTCAACAAAAAGTCACAACCTTTCCAGATTTTGTTAATATGATGGAAACTACCACATAGAAAATGAAACTATTATATTCTTATTTGGCTTTTTTGATAGTTATTTTTCAGTTTTGCACACAGGGAAAATATGGTGTGAAGTCAATCAGTATGTGTGTGCCATAATTGGATGACAACAGCTAAAACTGTTGGTTATGGCTCAAAAAAGGCATACCACTTTATGGATACTCTAAAGTGAAGCCTAAAAGACATGCATAAGATCCCAAAACTAAAACTGGTTGTTACCAGACAAAGGGAGAATATCAAGACCATCGTATGAGGCCATAAGAACAAACAAAAGCTTCTTTTTGTCTTTATCGTATTTACTCAACGAGAGTGTTGGCAATATAAAACATTTGGTCTAAATGAAAATCTGGTAACATGCACAATTTATTGTGTTTTTATTTGTAAGTTAGATATGAAAACTTCAGACTGCCTCTCAGCTTGCACACGTCACAGTGTTTGCTCTACGTTCAGTTTATTGGGGTTGGTCAATCTAGGCATGCATATCTTCATATTAAGCGAGAATTTCTGTGCAAAACCAGCTATGTGATGGATACTTTAATAGACATGCAAAACATGTCCTCTCTGTCAATAGTGCTGCTTCTAAAATGAAATCACAAAATGACTGAAAGTAAATTTGCCTTTGAAGTTGCAATAAAAAATAAATTACCAGAGAAGATATTAATATTAATTGCATGCTCCAACGCTGACATTTACCCAGTTAATCAATGAGCCCTGCACTGCTGGAGCTCAATGATGCTAACACCCATCTCACCAGCGAACAGCCTAATGTGAGTAACCACTTTCAGCCCTGTGCAGGATTATTTATATGTGACTAATGGATATGACTGCTTTGGGTTACAGTGATGACAACAAATGATGTATCAGAACATTTAAAAAAAAGTATAATGATGATAAAAATAAAAACAAAATGTGGTCAAAGGGGAAAACACACACATACACAAAATAAGTTGTTATATGAATTGTATGTACTTACCTATCCATTTTGCAATGTACAATCCAGCAGCTAATAAATGACAGCAGGTAAGTGTCCAAAATTCTTTTCCCCCTGGACAGAGAATAGCCGGGATTAGCAACAAACCCGCATAACTCAAAGCAAACAAACCAAACACCTTCGACATTACGTTTGAGCGATTAATTTACATCCAACAACACAACACAATATGTCACGTGCACTTCACCATACTGCATTACTTTTTCAAAAGCATGAATTTTAAAACTTTTATTTTGTGGATTCCTCTGTGGCTTGGCACTCTATGATTAACCTCGGATAAATTGCGCCATCTACTGAAAGATTTGGACCCTGCAACGCGTTCATATTTAATATGGAGATCGATGAATTGTTTTATATGGTGGACGTACATGCTGTGCAAAAAAAAAAAACATAAACCGACAAAGTATCGTACATGAGATCTAAAATTTTGGTAAAATCTGACAACAGGTGTGGTGTAAATACTTTTGGTTTGAAAGTATTTACAAAGTGAAACACATGCGATGATTTTGGTATTCGAGGAGCACGCTGAAACTTTCATTAAAGAAACGATTTCTTAGTGACTAATGAGATAAACGTTCGGCACGGATAGACGGGGGAATAAAATACGCAGACATAACGGTCGACACAGCCACATGAGCACCGGCGTCTGGCTGGCCATCGCAGAGACCTCGTGGCGCAACGGTAGCGCGTCTGACTCCAGATCAGAAGGTTGCGTGTTCAAATCACGTCGGGGTCATATCTATTTCTTCTTTCACACGGTTGCAATTTGCCTTAAATTTGCAAATTATAACGGAAAAACAATACAACCAAGGTGTCTTAACGCTGAACGGGTTAATCCCTTTAAGAATGCGTTTACGTTGACCGTCTACCGACAGTGCGTTTACGCAAGTCCAGTTAATTTTATTAATCTGAGTTTTAAAAAATCTGAACGAACCTGAGTGAATCATCATAACCTGTCAGAGTAACTTCACATCGGTTTAGCAGCGCATTAAAATGTACACGTATGTGGTGATAGCCACGGAGGCTGAGGAATGGTCTTCAACCACAAACACAGTCCTGTTTCCCCGTGGTTAGCGAAAAGCTTAACCATTCCCTTTTCCCTGTAAAGCAGAGGTGCATCACAGAGGATCCCTGACTTTAGACTTTAACCTTTAATGTGATTCAAAGTGCTGTTCTGGGAACACGCTTGAGTTTATCACGAGTGGATTCTTCGTGGTTTTCCTGTCCAACCTCAAATCTAAATGGAGCACTTGCAAACAGTCTAACTCCTCTATCTATTACTACACTAGACACACAAACATTTTTCAGCAGGATAAATTAAAACAACGCCTGACTAAAAACACTTGCCTATTATGTTGTAATGCATTCTATGAATATGTTTGGTGTTTATCTACCTTTTTGGTCCAAATTCCAGTCCCCACATTTAACAAAACAAACATCCAGGGTGGTCACCTTATTGGCTTGTGTTCCTCGGTTGTCCTCTACATTCCCTTTTAGTTTTCTGTGTTATGAAGACAATGACTCCCTCTCTCCTCTCAAATGCTCCTCTCTGCTTAAATGCTTCATCACAAAACAAGTTGAAAGTCTCCCTCCCTCTCTCACTTCTCAGTCCAAGTTTCCCCCTCCCCACCCCCTTTCTCATCTTTCACTGGGACACACTAAACTCCGAACAGTTCATTAGCATGGCCCTGGTGAGAGTGCAGCTTGGCTAAGACAGCAGGTCACCTCTTGTCCTAGGGAGTTGACTCACATGAGACAGACTCACTGTGCTCAACAGTCTATCACAATGGTCCGATTGTACTCTGGAGCTCTAGTTTTACATCAGACAGGCCAGTTGCTGCTTATGTAGTGCTCCTTTACTTTCATCTCCACTTAATGGAAGCCCATGCACTGAAAGTAAGCACCTCTGACACTAAAGAGCTTTTTACATGCTTATAGCCACAAGTTTGTCAGACCAAGTAGTCCAAATCTTTCCAAAACTCCCTATTCACTCTACCCTTTAATTTGAAATGCCAGGCAACTGCAAATGTCCACACGGAGCACTTGCTGGTGGGAGGGATGGATGTGGGAGGCCAAAGAACAGTCAGAAAGGAGCCTGTATGAAGCAGTTTGTTCCAGGATGCATTATTATACTGTGAGCTCAAAATGGCTGTAAACAAACCCTGTAACCCAAGCAACACCACTGAATGCCTCGTTTTATCCAAAATCTTATCTGCTGCTGAGCGGAGACACCAGGACAGCATGAGGAGATCAACAGCAATGTGTCCTCAGCAAAGGCTCATTTTAGTTACTACAGTCAGGGGCCCCATCAAAGAGGGGGCAGTAGGGGCACCGGGACCCAGGCAAGACTGTCCTATGCTTTTAATATGGTAATAAGGTTGCAGAAAAACTGGTTCATCTCAGGGCCAACATAGACGGGCAACAGTTCACACTCTTACATGATGTAATACTCATTTGTCTTTTCTGAACAAGTTTGCTTTTAAGTTGAGATTCACTCTCCCAGAAGGGAGTTAAGGTGCTTCTGCTCAGCTTTGCTGAGAATAATTAAAGTGATGATTGGGAGTCAAACAAATCAAAACAATTATGGATTTCAAAATCCATACCTATTTTCAGTAATATAAACTCCACTATAAACTTATCTGAGCATACAAATTCTTTACTTTCTCCCTTTTTTGCCAAATTTTCCAAGTAACCTATATTTGAAAGCAGAATAATAAAACTGCAAATTCTGTTTGTGGTGTGCGACCCCGAAATGGCCTACCCTATGAAACAATTCTGGAGGCGCCCCTGACTACTGTGTGAGCTAAAAGCATAATTGATATACCTCAAATCCAAGGCTTACTCCTTTGCTCCCCATTAAAGAAATAAGGACTACAGAAATAATAGATGAGGTTAAAGGCTAACTGGAAACTGAGCAGGTATCACCAAGATGAAGTTACCCTCAGTCAGACATCCAAGAAAGTCACAACAACAGTATATGAGACAACAATTTAATTTGAAAAGTTATTTACCATTTGAGAGTACAGTCAATATTACAGAAAAAATTAAAAGGTAGAATGTCAGCCTTTATTTAATACAAAAAGACAAAAAGTGAGGAACCTGTTGCGATTTTTGAATGTGGTTACTCTCAAAAATCAAAACCTTCACAGTTCAAAGCAAGTCCATGTTTGCCTTGTTTCCACTGAAGGGTAAAACCATAACATTAAAAAAAGACAGACAAGTTTTTAACAAAAAAAAGGCAAAGCTTGGTTTCCATCTCCAAAAAAAAATCTTATATTAAGTACTAGAGCCTTTGCAATTTTGCTCTTCCAAATCACCGGGTTTGCTTCTGCCTCCAATACGCCTGAAGAAGGATATAAATCCAGAGGCGCTCACCTGCCCTTCTGCATTATTCCCAGCCTTACTGATTCCAGTTTCCTCTTTTGTTACACTTTCCGTCCTTGAGCCAGAGGAGAATGACCTTTGAGATGCGTTTTTCTGCAGCAGGTCTCCCAGTCGGAAGCCAGATGGAGGGGACTGCACAGTTTCATCAACAGAACGAGACCTGTGGGTGGTACCCTGCGACAAACCTCTCCGATTGGGGCATTCAGGAAGAAAACCAGAACCCCTAGATGGAGACGTCTCACTGAGGGATTTGGGTGCATCATTGCCCTCATCGCTCTTCCACACACCATCATCAAGGTTGTCGCCACCATATGTGGATGACAGCCTGCGTTGGTGGGCTGGTCTGTTTCTCTGAGGGCTGGTTTTCTGAGTGCAAGTAAAAGGGCTCAGGATAGTCCATGGGGAGCTCACATCCCCATTGCTGGCAAAGAAGTAGTCTCTGGTCCTAGGCCGAGGTGTTTTTGGGGTAGCGAGTGTGTCTTGCTCTCTCTGCAAACGACAAGGAGTACCTGAACCTCTCTCACAGTTGAGGCTTTTTGTGCTTTTTTGGTAGCAAAGCACATTCAGAGAGATCTTTTCCATCTTCTTGGCTTCTTTGTTTTCCAGTTTTGACATGTCTTTATCCTCTTTTTGTACTTGGAATGGTTTCTTATGACTCTCTTGGTTAG
Source organism: Oreochromis aureus (assembly GCF_013358895.1). Classification (NCBI taxonomy): domain Eukaryota; kingdom Metazoa; phylum Chordata; class Actinopteri; order Cichliformes; family Cichlidae; genus Oreochromis; species Oreochromis aureus. The sequence goes on along the minus strand of NC_052951.1, from coordinate 16,758,961 downwards.
AATGGGGACTTTGCTCAGATGTTTCTACCGATGAATCACTCTGGGAAGTGCACTCCGAGGGTGACCCTTCGATTGGGGGCAGTGCATTCTTTCTGCACCTGGCCAAACCTTCTGGGACAGGAAGTAGACAGGAAGTTGTGCAGGGCCGACTCCAGGCTTGACGACTCACCGTTGGGTCCTGATGCTGTGGACTGGCGTTTGGGTGCTATACGCATGCTCTCCTTCCGCTTGTGCCGCCGCTCTGCTTCCTCTCGCTCTCGGTTTTCCTAAAACAGTGAAGAGAGAGGGTATATTTAGGAAGATACAACTCAGCAGCATAATGCAAAGAGAGTGCAAGAGCACATAATTTTGCATTTCAAGGTAATTCAAAGTTCTCAACATGAAATCCTCAGGTTTAAAATTTGAGAATTACAATACACCTTTAAAATCAAAGTTTTATTTATTGCCCTGATGAATCTTCATTGGCTAATATTTTATTGCACAAAATTACATTCTTACCTGCACAGCTGTGTCAAACCTCTTGCAAAATGAGTGAAAAATAGAGCAGCACTCCTCTAATTTAAAGGTAGATGGGTCTTCACAGAAGTATTCAGCAACAGCATTGCTCACAGATTTTAACTCCTGGAGAGAGGACTCCACTTCTGCAAGCTTGGCCTCAGCCCTCTGAGAAGTTATTCAGAGATTTTATACATTACAAAATAGTCAATCTTAAATTGCTATTTCAAAAAGTCAAATAAGAGAAATTTTTACAATTAAAAACGTCTCCATTTGTTGTACGAGGCCAGGATGTCTGCTGCTGTACAATTTCACTTCTTTGATCTTCTTGACTTCCCTCTCAAAATCGGAGATGACCTCCTCTTTACAAATCCTTTTGTAGCATTTGCACATTTGGGGAAAAAAAGTGACATCGTCAATGCAGAACTATTCACCGATTTTCTATAAACAAACAGATGTGACAGTAGCTGCAGCCATTTTTTGTATGCAATTAAACTGACAATGAAATGACATGATACAAAGTGATAACCACCTTAATGCCATCCCAATATGTTCAAGCTGGTTGGGAAAGGTCAGTAACTCAGAATCAATGTATTCTGCTTGCTGTGGGTGAGAGATAAGGAGTAAGAAACAAAAATGATGCTGCAGGATAAATCTGTTAAATAACCGTTTAGATCTGAGGATGACAGAACATCAGTCAACTGGGCTGACTAGTGAGAGTTAAAGGCTTATTAGATAAGCAAAAGATCTTCCCAAAATTCATTCATTTTGATTTAATCAAAATGTGAATCCCTCCATTTCGAGGATCCTCCTCACCTTGGCAACGTAGTGCATGAGGTTCATGCCTGGCTTGTTGGCCTTGGTGTCTGCCAGCTTAAGCAGAGAGGTCATCCTAAAGCCAATAACACTGGAATTGTGACCACCCTAAATAATAAATGAACAATAAGTAAAATGGCTATGAAGACCTGGGAAAAAGGAAAAAAAAAAAAAAAAAAATATACAGCTTGAATGTGTAACAGTGTAGAAAAATACCAACAGCATTCATGTAGTTCCCGGCTTTTAATACCAGCCGAATGACCGAGTGGAGGTCATCACAGTCCAACAGTTCTGAGAAAATAATGGGGAAGAAAACTTAATTTAACAATCAAAATAAACAGGTTATGTAATTCTAGTAGAACTTGATATGTTAGCGCAATGGATGTGTGTAAAGTATTACCATTAGCTGCTTTGGACATGACGCCAACTGAGTTCTTCACCTCCTCCATTAGAGGAAAAAATTCCTCCCTTAGCACCATCATTTTCAACCGTTCCTCATAACTAAAGGCAAGAAACAAATTACTGCATTAGCTGTTGTAATGTTTTTTTGTTTTTCTAAACCCATTATTGAGTGTGGAGAAACTTTTCACAGTGAACACTTAAAATTTAGTCATATGGAAAATTGGCAGAATTATAAAACGACATCATACAAAAGACAAACAATCCAGGTTATGTTTAAACTGTCAGCACGACTATGAATCAAAGAGCTGGTATGTGGCAAATTTTTAAATATTTCAAACAAAGCTTATCTGAGATCTCAAGCAACATTTCTTTAATATGCAGTCAAATATTTCACAAATGTGTGAGCTACACCACCCCAAAAAGGACAAAAATAAATAAACAAACACTGAAAACCCTGCTTTGGAAAAGTCCATACGCACCCTGGTACTTTGACCAGCTGCACCATGAACTGGTCAGCCTCAGTCAAAACAGAAAGGTTTCCACTGAACGACATCAGCAGTTTGACCTGTGCATTGACACGAGTGTCAGTAAACAAGGATAATATTCATGCCAGTTGGAGACATTACAAGATAAAATTGGGAAGTAATAAATTAACCATCTCAAAGAAAAACATTATTTATATTTCAGAAGGCTACTCAGTCTGGCAGTGCTTATGCAAAAATACTTTAAATAATCATTAAGTTAATATTATGCACAGATGACCAAAGCTAAAAAAAAAACAAAAGAGGGAAGCAATGGTGGGAGCTGCTGTTACCTCACTTTCCTCTGGCAGCAGCTTACAAAGCTCTTTCAACTTCCCATTTCCAAACCGGAGCCAGTTCCCTTGATAAATGTCCTGCACAATTTCTGTCACAGGCCTGTGGAGGGAGACAAAAAGACAGCTGTGACAAGAAGATTATCTGACTCAGTTCTCGCCATATCAGCATGACCTATTAAATACAGTGCTGTAGAGTTATAGCAGGTTTCCATTTTCCATGCTGCCACTAGTTTACATTTATCTCAAGACAACGTGAAAGCCACAGAGACTCGCTTCCCTCAGTTATCCACATTGCTGGTGAGAAGTTTCTTCTATAGTAGCACTGGTTGTAAACCCTTTAAGTGTAACTAAGAGACAGTTAGGCCCATAAATATTTGGACATTGACAGCTTTTCAGCTTTAGCCTCTTTGCATCACTAAGGTTTTAAAAACTAAAACTGGGAAAAAAAAACAAAAAAAAAAACCCCAAACAAACAACATTGTAGTTCAAATATAAAGACTAAAGTTTTGGGGGGGGACAAGACTGGTTATCTGACACTGAGAATCATCTGCATTGTAATACCTCTAGTTTTCCTAAATCTTAGTAAAATACTAACAGTGAAACTAACAAAAGCTAAACATTTTCAAACCCTAGAAAAACTTAACCAAATCCCCAGTCTGGAAACCAAATGAAACTAAAAACCAATGAGAAGGAAAAAAGAAAACTAAATGCAAAATACAAAAGCACTAAGGATGTGAGCAAAGCGCACACTTTTAGCTTAAATTCAAGAGTTTGACAAAGATAATGCATTCATGTTTGATGGCAGGGGAGCACCAATGTTAACCATTTTGGATGATTCACTTCCATCCATACAAACATTTTTTACGCACAATTTAGAAGTAAAAATAAAAATTGTTCAAATACTTCAGGCCCCAACAGTAGACCATAACTGATAGAAATACTAAAACTATGAATTTAGGAAGTTTTGTAGTTAAAAGGTTGTATGTGATAAATTTCTGATTTTACAGCATGCTTAATAGTATACGTGCAATAGCAGTAAATGACAACATACAAATAGCTTTATGAAGTCACTACCAGACAAAAGCAGAAACCCTTTTAATTTGACTGGGATGGTAAAGCTGACGACATTACAGCATTTAGCTGCCGACAGGCATTGAGCGGTAATTTGTTATTCAAAGTAAGAGCCAATTGAACTTTGGACTGAAGGTGACAACCATCTTGATATGAAGTAAACTGACACCAACTGCTAGCCAGCGTGATAATTTCGGAAACAAAAGTACATGTACAAAAACAAAAGGTGACTCATCACTGCTCAGCAGTCACACAATGACACAGCTCACCCAGCAACACAGAACAGAAACTTAATGAGTACAATGATAATCCCTCATAGCTACAAACACATCGAGCATGTTCCATCATCTCTGTTGAGCCTCACTTACTTTGCAGTATGCTTCCCTCTAATTTAGATATTAAAGTGTGTCATAAAAGGCATTGCCCTTACTGTTAGTGCTAACACCTTTCAAATGAAGGTTAAAATTTTATTTCCATTTATTTACATATGGTTGACTAAGATAAAGAGCCTGTCAGCTGGAAGATGATTAGCATAGCGGAAGTGACTCATGCGTCAAGATCCGCATTTCGGACTGCGTTTGATGTTAAAAGCACTGCCCCGACCACCGCTTCCTTTAGTTACTCAATTTAAAAAGACAATTTAGTTCTTGTTGTGTTATTTTCTTCAAATGGTGCACTGCAGTGCTCTTTCACTGCCATTTTAATCATGTTCTTTTACTTTTAAGCAGTTCTTTTCATCACTGGTATCATGCGTCGCCACATTTCAGCAGCATCATTACCTCTTAAAATGCCTCAGGAAGATTCCGATATTCATACTTCTCTTGGAGTCGAGAATTGTGACCTAAAGACAGCAACGTCACACACAAATGTAAAAACAAAATACATATTTAGATAAGAGGAAAAGTGGATAATCTATACTACAAGGCAAAATACTTTTGGAGGAAGCTGAAATGCTTTCAGAACAGTTTCACTTCTGCCCTCAGGACTTGATTAGCGTGGAACTTTTCTAAAATTACTTCCCATGTCTGTTAATTACTTCCCTTGCTTGTTCCTTCTGTGTTTTGTGGCCATAATAACTTAGAGCATCTGCATCAGGTAGTCTGAGCCCTTTACCTGAGGCTCCTGTGGAAGGTGATCCATGCCATCACATTTCTTCAGGTTTGTTGAAGTGCACAGTGAGGCTCGTTTGTCTACGTGACTGAACAATTCCTCCATGCTCCGAATATCAAGCACCAGGTCCCTCTGGGGCCGACTAGATGTCCACACATTCAGTTTGCCCAGGACACGCTGGCTGGGAATAGTATCCCAGTTCAGCTTTTTCATGGAACGTCTCTGAATGTTGCGAGACCCGAAAGGAGAGGAATGGACAGGTGGGGGAGGTGGCGGAGGGGGTAGTGGTGGTGGTGGTGGGGGAGGCGGAGGGGGTACTGGAGATACAATTGTAACATGCATGGCAGGAGGCTCAGGAGATGCTGACAGAGGAAGAGAAGACGAGTCTGGAGGTGAACAGTTGGGAAGAGAAGCCGATTTAAAAATCAGCACTCCCTCCATCTGTTTGTCTCTAATCCAGAGATGATGGAAGTGTCCAGCAGACAACTCAGACCTGATGGAAAATATAATTCCATATATCAGATAGAGAGAGGGTCAATTGGTGATTCAGCAAAATATCAAAGAAATTCTGTCCAATTAACATTTGCTTCATGTATAAAATATTGTCCTTAATTGTCTAACTAACTCACTAACACGCAACAACAAATATCAGTGGGCAAAAGCGGACTATTTCTCATTTTAAAGAAAGAAAAAAGCGGAAGCTGTAACAGATCTAACGGCAATTAACTATAAAGCTTACCTGGTAGTTGCATAAGCCCATTCAGCCCTTGAATATAAAAGTTGTCACAAGCGAAAAGCCACTCTGACAATTTCCAGAGTCGCCCTTGGCAACTAAGCGACTAAACGTAAGCTGCAAACAGCGTAAAAATTGCCAACAGCTTGCATTTAACACATCAGGCTAAGTCTTAGTCATAAAAGGCAGCTTTATGAAAGAGGCGCTTTAACAGAACTCTAAATTATGTGAAAAACAAACAAAAGAAATCATTAATTTAACTCACCTTTTGCTTTTAAAACGTCGCTGTTAAACAAATCCTCTGACGTGATCCTGCCGCGTGCTCGGACATACTCAGCAGTGTGTATCACGAACAGCTGTCCCAGGTGCAGGTGTCTCCACCAATTAAAATTCAACTCATTTTTTCCCCCACAGTAGGGAACGCCCTTCTGTGGAGAGGCGAGAGAAGATGGGTAGCCTAATTGCTTCAGACGCCAAGAAGAACTGTATTAAAACAGGTTAAGTGCATTTATTACACGTTTTTTTTCCCCCATTAGGCATTATGTAGGTGGTCACTAGGAAACAGCTGCTTTTTAATGCTTTTACAAACCAACCAATGTTAGATAACCAAATCACCTGCATGTAGTCTTTTGAGTGCCTGCGAAAAGCTAATTAAAAAATACATTAATGATGTTGAATTCAGTGAAAGTCGCAGTTACTTTATTTATGGACATACACGTTTACAAAAATGCTCTTTAACTGTATCATAGCCATTCCTTTCATTTTTACTCACCGTGATTTTTTTTTTTTTCGTCACTCCGTTTTGACCTGGTTCCTTTGCTGAACGCAGGCAGTCTGACAAACAGCAGTCACAGGTGCGGGAAGCTCCTCCACCAATCAAATACAAGCCAATTTCCATGTGGGAACGCCCACTGGGAATAGGTAAAGGAGATTGGTAGGAGTTGGTGATCAACAAGGCCCAGACTGTTTCTAACAGTAAGGTTAATTGTAGGACGTGTTTGTTATGCACATTGACATCATGAATGATATACAGTACTGTTCAAATGTCTTGAGCCAATCCTTATTTCTTTATATTTTACTTCCAAGGAGCCAGACTTTCTTTTAAAATGAGCTTGACAAAACATTTTCCAGACTTTCTGAAGGTTTTTCAAAGTTTTTCTTTAGACATTGGCTGCTTTTTCACTCATATTCAGTCCAGTTCTTGTTAGCCACTTAACACTGACCTCTGTATCATTCGAGCATTAAAAAGGGACCAAACTCAAGGGATAATGTTGTCTACACCAGAGATGTCAACCCACTTTGATCTTATGTGGGTTGGACCAGTGAAATTCCCCTTTCTGTCAGTATGCATAATTTTAACTTACCATCTAATCAATCAATAATATCAGAAAAAGAAGCACAATTCAGACAGAATGTCTGAATCTACAAAAAAATAGCAAAGTTAACAGTTTGACACACATAAAACTGGGACTAAAAAAAACCATTAAGAGTTATGAACCAAAAACTTGACCTATATCATGGTGTGCAGTGTGTTCTTAAAAAAAAGAAACAAACAAGTGTCATCTCTTAAAAAAAATAGATGTATAAAAAAATAATAATAATAATTCAAGCTCAGGTCCTCTACCAGACACCTGGGAGCTTGAGGGTCCTGCGCAGTATCTTAGCTGTTCCTAGGACTGCGCTCTTTTAGACAGAAATCTCAGATGTTGTTCCTGGGATCTGCTGGAGCCATTTGTCTAGCTTGGGGGTCACTGCACCTAGCGCTCAGATTACTACTGGGACCACTGTTACCTTCACCCTCCACATCTTCTCAAGCGCTTCTCTGCGCCCTGAGTGAGTGTGTGTATATATATATATTTATTTATCAACAGCAAATGAACATTTCTGATCTATATTTTTTGTTTTTGTCTTGTGCAAGTTATTTTATAGTTTTCTATGTATTTCAAAGTCTTGTTCTTAAGAAATAGAAAGAAAAATCTAGCAAAACTCTCCCACAGGAGCTGCAAGATACATCTAGCCCTTCAGTACCCTCTGCCAAAGCCTCATCAGAAATGGTGTCAGTGGAAGGGTGGCTGTAATTCTTTGGGTAACTTTCAATCAATTTGCTGTACCCATCTCCACATTTCATAGTAAAATACAGAGAAATGATAGGCTGATCAAGACTTGCACAGTAGTTTAGGTAACTCTGAGAAAGAATCCAACTGTAGAGCAATTTGAACAAATGATGGTTAAGATACTTCCTGAATACCTGGTTAATTATAAGACTAAAGTTTATTCAGCCAATGCCAGAGTTACTTCTTCATCTAATTTCAGGAAGTAGACAAATGCACACACTCTTAGTGCAACACAAAACAAAATAAAATGAAGACAAGCTTTTGAAAATGTGTACTTTTAATTTCTGTTCCCTTGGGGTGGGGTAGGACTTTTCAGGTGTGAGTGAGGAATGAAGGCAAAATATCACATCAATCCATGGCACCACTTCATTTATCATCATAAATATTTTGTCTGCAATCATCCATACAGTACAATACACCAGCTCAGCCTAGAAAACATTGATTGTACACAAATAAACATCTCATTTTATAAATCTTGATCTTTCTCGACAACAATCTAGAGGACTAGCGAGGCTGCTAGTAAAAGTTACTTCAAATGTTTTTCACTTTTCACACGGTTGTTGTTTTTTTCCCCCAAACTTAGAGGAGGATTTACCACAGTGAAACAAACCCAAATCCTATTGCCATTCAGTCTGGTGTAAGGGTTAGGAATATCAAAAGGACAGCTTTTGGAAAAGAGGAGTCACATCTTGTTAATATTGCTTCGTGATGGTCAAACAGACCAGCAGCTGGCCAGTGAAACTACAGTTTTAGCCACAAGAAAGGCCAGGGTCATGCTGAACGACTTCTTTAGCCAAAACTCATAAAATTCAGGAAAAAAAGAAAAACAGAAGCCAAACAAACTTCAGAATTTCGCCATTTCCTTTTCTAAGCCGTCTTTAAGTGAAACGTTGTGGATTTTGCTTCAGTCGTTTCCAAAATTGAAATCAACAGACGTAGTCCATGCGAGCTAGCGCGCAGAAGGCAAAGAGCACAACATCAGTGAGAGTGCACATATCTGCACCTATACTTTGGATTGCTGTCTGTCATGCAAATACAGGAACAAGAAGCTAGAGAAGTCACCCATTAACTGATGGAGGTTTCGTGGAGCACTCCCATCTGTCACTAGAGGCTCCCATGAGTTAAATGCAGCATGGTTAAACATTCACTACATTAGGTTCTCCCTTCAAGTTGACAGAGGTTTCTAAATTTAGAGGTTGTTTCGAGTAGATCAATTACAGATTTGGTTTGCTAAAGAAATTAATTTTAGCATGTCATCTGCAAAATGTCTTTCTTGTACAGTAAACTGGATAATTTTGTGTACAACATGTTGAATTCAACATATAATAAACATGATACAGTGATGATTAAAAATTCAACATGTGCTATATTTTAATTGTCAATGACTGATGATTGTTTACTACTATAACAATGTTTACATTAAGAGAAGAAAAGACAGACAGATCATTAGTGTTATTACATCCAACCCCAACCACTAGTCACAAGAGGTTTAAATATTAGTATGAGTTATATCAGACAGCTACAGTAATCTTCAGTATGAAGAAAGGTAACTATAGATGAATGTGTTCTGCTTCAGGAGGACTGAATGATATGACCCAATAACATGCCCTTGTTAACGTTAAAAAGATAAAATAAAAAACAAAAATGCACATATTAATGTACCATGTGCAAATGTAAAAGAGAGTGAAACTTATTATTTCCGGTTAAGTGAATCCAGTCAAGTTTGCTTGAAATACCCATCTCTCACAGGGATGCTCCAGGCTTAACCAATGTAAACATATTAAGTCCTATCATTCAACAAACAGGCCTATCTGTTCTCTTTGGGAAAATAAAATAAAATTAGTAAAGACTTGAACCAGTATGACTTTGGAAAGCTGTGGAATCGTCAACGATTGTTGCATATAAGATTCAAAGTCAAAGGATTTTCATGTTATGAGAAAAAATTACAGACCGAGAACTGCGGTGCTTGTAATCCAGAACACCAGCACATATTGTCCCAAACAGCAGACCTTCCTTTACTTTAAACACGAGACATACAGTACAGCTGAACAAATGGAAAATAATTAAGAAACAAAAAGGAGATCAGATGCCAAATTAACCGAATGGCTAAACACAACATTGTGTTTCTTTATGTGCTACAAACAATCACGTATGTATTTGAAAAATAAACAGTACTTAAATTTGAAATGTACATTGATTTGATAGTTTGAACATTCCAGTGAACCATGTAAAAACCCTTTCATGTGTAGTTGGAAATCTTTTTTCTGAACTTGTCTTTCTTCCTTCATGCTTTCTTTTAACTGATCAGCTCATATATAAGGAGGCACACTAGGAGAGAGATAAGGTCTGGGAGTTTTGAAGTGATGTTTACTGATATCTGAGTGTGTGTGTGTGTGTGTGTGTTTAAGTTAAGAACTGGGAGCACTTGAGGAATACAATGATGGCCATAAACATGACTAACAAGTTCACACAGCAAAAAAGTGTTGAGATAGATTGGGATTGAGTCAAGTATAAGAGAGGGAAGGGAACGGTTAAAGGATTTTCAGGGAACAAAGCACAAAGAGAGGTTAAAGTGAAAAAGGGGAAACTGGGAAAAGAGGCACTAAAAGCCCTCTGACTCTTCATGAAACTGGCCACTTGGTTTCCTGCTGCACTTAGCTCATTCACGACTAGTACCCTGTTATTCATCCGTCCAAACATCCTGCCATGCATTCATCTTGAATCTTCATCCAACCAGTTATTTCTTTGTTTCTCTCTGTAGTGGTCCTCTGTTAAATTGGGGGTTTCAACAGGTAACAGGTGGAGTTGTTGGCTGAGAAGGAGGCTACAGGAGGTCCAGCGAGGGCCTCTCATTGCTCTTCTAACCAGGAGGGCTTGTCAGCCCCCGGGGGCTTCAACTTTACGTTGAACTGCTTCAGCGTTTGCTCAAGCTGCTGCTGGTTGCCAGCAAAGTATGCTGATATGGCATTATGGAAGAGAAGGAGCTGCTTATGCATCACCTTCACCTGAAAGACACCAGAGAGTTAGGGATTTAGTCTGTGCACATCATGAATGACAGAAATAAATTAAACCTGGATAAAGGTGTTTTGTCATTTATGATGACGTAATTATGCTTCTAACCTTATTCTCCTCCAGAAACTTGAGCTTAATGGCAACATCTGAGCGAAGACGTTCATACTTGTCCTTTTGGACTTGGTACTGTTGCTGAGCAGCTTCTATACGGGCCATGGCTACAGCATCTCTTGGACCCATACTCAGTTCCTCAAGGTCTGACCGGTAGGCATCATACTCTAGTCTAAAAGTACACAAAAGGAGAGGAGATGATACAGTGCAGCGATCTCAACAGAAAAATGCTTTGTTTTAAAATTTCATCATAAATAAAATTAAAATAGCAGATTTTAGCAAGGGTCTTGGAGATAAAGGATAAAAAAAAAAAAAAATTCTCTTTCAGAGCTACAAATCAAGTCAATTTCTCCGATCTGTCAGTTTGGGACATATATAATATGCCAACTCTGCCCCATAGCTGGTCGTTCAGAAATATTTCCGAATGATTCGAATGATCTATTGACTCGAACTGTTGGTCTGAAAAAGTCACAGCTAATGGGTGATTTTGACACAACCATTAAATTAAATTAAGAGTTGCTGAGGGATGAGGTTTATTCAACCAGCCAACATGCAGTTTGCATCCAATCTTGCTTAGACCATTTGTGTATTTCTTCACATTAATAAATACATTCATAGTTTATCTAGTTGAAAATATTACTGTTGATCATAGAGATCATATTGGCCACTGGAGGGCAGTAGAAGCACACTGAATGCATCATTACTGACATTATTGCCATCTTTCAAGTGGATATAGTAAACTTGTTAGCAAGCAGTTTCAGATTTACGTATAGAGCAGGTACGAAACACAATTATCCATTTAGAATAATGCTAAGGAACCTGATTTAATTATGTGCTATGTACTAACCTTGCATTTTCATACATCTTGATAGTCATCAGGGTGTCCTCCATGGTCTTGTTGACTAACGTATTGATGCTGGACACAAAGAAGTTGATGGCACCAAGTAAAGTCTCTCCGTTCTTACACAGCAACTTCTGAGTCTCTGCATTGTAGCCGAATTCATCCTGTAAGCAAAAACAAAAGTTTTTAAATGGCTAAAATAAACCTAATAATCATACTGGCATCAGTGTAGCTCACCAACAAAGCCATAAACAGTTAAAATACAAAGTGACATCTCACCCGAAGCTCGGGAGATTTCTGACTGAGGTCAGCAAAGGTGTCGCCAAGCGCATGCTGTGTCTGCACCATGTTGTAGAAATGGTTGGTCAGAGCTCTGGCCAGTCGTAGAACATTCTCGTATTTCCGTTTAGTGTCTCTCAGCACCTCAATCTGAGCCTCCAGCTCCAGGTCCACGGTCCGGGAACCCCGACCGAAACGCTCTGAGATCATTTGCTTTGTACACTATGACACGGTTGGAAGGAACAAAAAGACATGAGTTACACAAAAATAAATTTAAATTGAAAAATTACCATTTTACAATAACGCTATTCTCTAATCACAGTTCTATTCAGTCAATATAAGAAAATCTCAGATACCTTGTAAGTATTCAGACCCCATTTCTTCACTGTTTCTAGCTTTTCCACAGCCACACCGCGGGTCGTTTCCTCTGCCGTCATTGATGAGCTGCTGCTGCTGTGGTGCATGTTGGAACCTGAGGTGGAACACCCAAATATAGTAACACAAACACATGGTAAATGAACACAAGCAAAACCTTCTTTGAGAGCAAAATTACCCCATCCAAAATCAGATCAAACTGGAATGTTTAACCACTGAAAGTGTCCAGGATCTAAGAAAGTTTAGACTGAGGATTGTTTAACATCTGTTATTCTGTAAGCCACGGCCAACCCTTAAACACAAATCAGAGAGCGTTAATGAGTGACTACAGAGCAGGAAAATACTGAAACTAAACTGGATAGAAATACTGGCAGAACAGAAAAACAAGATTTTTTTGGAAGACACCAAATCCTTTACATGGAGCTGATTAAAGAAATACTGCAATATTCACACTGTTATAGTGGCAATCTAATTAATCAATGTAGAGGCTGCGAACATTATTTTTCACTCCTCAGTACCTTGATGTTCATGTGATTGGACAGATGGCAGGACTGCTACTTTGCCTGGCCTTCATACGCAGCTCTATGACGTTAAATGGGTGGTTGGATGATTTTCAGTGAGCATTAATTATGGTAAGGAGTGGGAGTGGAATTTACATGTTTTCACTAATTAAGGGAATATTTAGGGTAATTTGATATTTATGTTTTAAACAGTTGTTAAGGTTGAAAAATGGCAAAAGTAGAATAATGAGGTACGAGGAAGATGTGGGAAAATAAGCAAACAAGACCACAAGATAAACAAAGGGAGAAAGGGATAAGAATCATGCATGTAGGAGGGAATTGCAAAAAGAAGGTGGAGCACAAAAATAGAAAAGTACAAGGATGAAAAGGCAACATTAAGTACATGACAGTCAGTGAACAATGCAGAGAAATGAGCAATGATGACCAGAATGAGTTTGAATTGCAGTCACACTAACTGCTAGGATACTGTGTGTGGAGCGAACTGGTTAAAGCTTTTACTAAATAACAGCAGATGGGGAAAAACTAACAGAATGTAAAATGTAAAAAGCTCAAGCCAAGGAGCTCACTCTCAGGGCAGTATTTACTTTCACGGGAATAGGGTTGTATTTTGTGTATATTCATTTTGTTTTCTTTGGTCTTTTTAAACATACTTTAAGATGTTCATAGTACAGTAAAATTCATATAAGGGTAGCATGACAGATGTTTGCATGGATTACACACATCAGTATAATTTCCTAAACATTCCCAATATAAACAGATTAGGATAAGACATTTTAAGAAAGTTTTACCTTATTTGACCTTAGAGAAGAGGTCAGAAGTCTATAGTACCGTGACACTTACAATCCCCATATATCATTCCCTATATGCCTATATGTTTAAAGGCAAATAATGAAAGTAAGAAAAATAATTTTAATAAATGGCTACGTATTATTATATTATTATCCTTCAGATCAATCTATTTACCTTGAAGGAAAGGTCAGAGGTCAAATGTGACATGATACTTTTAATACTTAGTGTTGACAATACACAAGATACTTATAATTTAATAATAGTTTCTAAATTATAACTTGTCACTTGTTTTGATCAATAAATTATTAAGCTGACCTTGTAGGCCTTGATGGATGCAAGTCAAATTTTAATGGATTATTAACATGACCCCCTCTACACCCACGCAGAGTGTTATCAGAATTCATTCAAAACTTTTCAAGCTACTTGGACAAAGAATGGCACACACACTGAGTGAGTTAATAAGCATGATGATGGATTTGGTTCAGTGGGTGCACACCCACACCTTACTAGAGAAACAAACCAGAAACCTACAAATGAGAAAGAAATACTGTTATAGAAAAAGCCACAAGGTGTCTACAAAAAGAGAGCAGCAGGCAGAGGTAAGTGCAATGCCCTTGTTTCCACTGAAAAAGAGGAAAAAATGGTGAAAAAGGGCAGACAAGTCAATTCCCAGTCACCTAAAAAAAAAGAAAGATAGAAAGAAAAAAGGACACTCTACACAGAGCATATTTCCAAAATGAGCTATCAACACTGAGAACGATCAAAGACAGAAAGAAATCAAAATGCACTTTTAATGCACTTGAGATCTTCTTTAATCACCTTACTTTACCCTAACTAACCTTGTCAATGGCATTTACAGATGTAACTGTAAAAGCAATGCGAAATGTAAAAAAGAAATAGTATTTTGGAAATAAGCTCTCTATTATTAACAACAATAAGGTTAAGGCACCTAATCCTGTAACTGGGATCCTTTTGTTAAACTCAGCATTGTAGTGCACAGCAGGGCCTGTGAGAGAGGGAGGGATAAAGAAGTATTTTTATTAAATAAAGTTTTGAACTATTTCCATCTAAAACTTTCTTTATATGCACCATCATTTGAAATAACAACAACAACAAAAAACCCTCTACTCCTTTTATTGCCAAACAAATTCTTAAAAATCTTTTTAAGGTTGATGAAAGGACAGATAAGCCAGCTTCAGTAATATCTATGATCACTATTATCAGATACATAAAAACAACATCATCATGGATTAAGTCATTTCTTCTATGGTTCTTTAGTTGCCAAAGGAGCAATAAAAATACTATTTTCATAAAAGTACAAACAGTGTGGCTACTGCACGGCCTTGGTGATATTTCCGTTTCAGTGCAGAGGCCTGAGTTTTCATGCTGAAGCCCTCTGCATCATCACCTTACCTCTTAAAAAAAATAAATAAATCACGGGCTGGTTTTTTTCCCCCTCCTTAGCCATATGTGATGGTAAATGACTCTTGCTATCAAGGCTACAGTTTGTTTTCAAACAGGTTTAGCTGCATTTTAAGAACTCGTTTTACGACGCACAGCACTTCCAGTAGAAGCATCACTGTATGGATAAATGTGCCTTCATAAAATCAGTATTAGAAATGCACAGCTACACCACCCAAACACTGGTATCAGTGTTGTAGACTGCAACTAGCCCATCAGCGAATAGTGACATTTACTGATGGCGGTCGCCAGTGTTTGTCATTTGGGTGCCATCAGTTGTGTGCTGGTAAAATGTTATTTAACTATAATGAATCTTTCTTTGTTTTGCTGGCACAAACAGAGGTTATATAAAGCAAAATGACATCAGTACTGTATCAGTCCAACTGTTTTTTGGGTTTTTTTAAATTATCATCATCATCATCATCAAAAATTCATAAATGTGGCAACCCCATATCCTCCAGCAGAACATGTAATTTGAGTAATAATAGCCACCTTTCACACAAGCACTTTTTCTATGCTTTCTATCTAACATTCACACAAATTCACACTGGGGTTCAGTATCTTGCTCAAGGACACCTTGGCATGCAGAATGGAACAGCCAGGGATCAAACCACCAACACTGATTAGTAAACAACAGGCACTACCTTTTAAAGCACAGTCAGTAGGTAATAATAAATTAATTGCAACATGATCTTGTGGGTAGTCAGAGACACAGTACAGAGCCTGAAAAAACATCACAAATGAGTAATGGGAACAAAGAGTGAAGCAGCACTCTACCTTTGATTGAACTGGTGGGGATAATGCCCTCTGCTGTTCCTCCATAGCCCCCAGAAACAATGCTAGTCTCGTTGAGATTGGGACCTGATACCATCACCTGCTGCAGGTCCTGCAAAATGTAATGTTAACAAAAAAAGAAAAAGAAAAAGAAAAAGGATGGGCGGGATAAAAAGATGGGTTGGGGAAGGAATATACAGAAAGGAGATTGTGACTTGAGAGCCAAATTAAGATAACATAGGCTAAAGCCTCAGTCAAAAGGTTATCCACTGACAGTGAGACAAACACCACGTGAGGAATGTTAGGAAGCCAAATGGAAAAACTGTATGAAAGTGTGTGAAAAAACAGAAAACACATGACTAACATGTCCGTCAATAATTAATCCAAGTGATCTGAATCTCCTGCAAAATTGAACTTCTATACATAGCTGTAATATACTCAGAGTTTAATCCAGACAGCGACTTCAGTGATCTATGCAGCAGGAAAAGCACAAATAAGTAATTTTCTACTTATAATCGCCATCAGAGGCTTCTTTGAGGTTTTGGCTCAGAGCAGAGTCGGGTTATGAGCCACTCTCTCCCTCGGGTTTTGTTTAAGCCGCTGTTCTCTTTTGTTTGACTTCCTGCTGAAGTATCAGCAATTTAAAAAAATATGTAGGATTATAAGGAAGGAAAACCGAGAAAAAAGGAGCCTAAGGACTGAAAAAGTGTTCATGTGTGCAGGAAACCCTCTTTTTCATATATCAAGTAATTTAACTATGAGTTAAGTCATCTAAAAACGTAACGCAGAGGATGTAACAAGTGGGCATCTGATAAGTTGCTAAACATTTGCCTCATTTAGTTTAGATAAACAGAGTTACTTAATGGAAGTCTGTTTTTTCTGTTATTTCTGGCCATTAAAAAGGAAAAAAAAAGAACAAAGGAGCCCACATTTTAAAATGCTCATGCTTAGACTGCACACTCTGTGATAAGGAAATTACAGAATAACGCCCTGCAAGGGAAATAGCTATTTCCGCTTTGTAAACAAACACATAACATATGCGATACAACCATAGAGTCAGAAAAAAAAAAATTACAACTGCTTGGATTTGACCCATCTTTAATGTCCTGAAATCTTTGCTTCAGGGCATTATCTGGGTTTTAAGACTCATCTTGTAGTGAGACCTGCAGAATTAAACATTTCTTTTTTTTGTAATAAACACTGACTTACACATCAAAACAAGTAAAGCAAAATCACATCAACAGCACAGCATTAGTATGACAATAAAGACCATTAGTATAAACAGAACAATCTTGTTTTGTTAACCATCACCCACTAAAAATTTAGGCATCTCACACACACACACACACACACACACACACTCTATCTGGGCTACCTTAGGCAACCGAAAACAACACACACTAGACATCTTTGCATCTAATAATCAAATGGAGCGTAACATCTCAAATTGACGGATATCCCATGTAACATGTCAGTCTTTGGAGACTCTTTCTAGCTACAGTTAGTAGGAGTAAGTTTACCAGGCAGCACAGTTCAAGCTGCACAGTGGTTTGAATTAAAGATCAAATATCTGACATTTTGTGAAACAAACCAGTGCAGCGATGCAAGGCAATTTAATTCCCCTTGAAGTCAAACCACTGAGCAGTACTACACACCATACTACAACACACACGCAAATGCACAAATGGCCTGCTCACCCTGGTGCCTCTGGAGCTCCCTACCTTCTCATCTAAGCTCCACTGCAGCTTTGCAGCCTGCACAGAGATGGAGGAGGGGGGGGTGGGGGGGTTGACAAACGCAACAAGAACAACAACAGAAAAAGAAACAAACAGAAAAGGAGACAAAAGGAAAAAATCCATGACTGAAATATGAAACAAGATAGGAGGATGCAAACAAAATCTCAGAAAAACCATTGCAATGTCCACAGACAGCAGTGATGCAAGATGGAGAGCAGTGATGACTTATATCACAGCTTGTCAGGGTGCATCATTAGACTAGATTATGTGAAAATTTCAAGAGCCTAGTCTACATGGTGAACATGTTTGCATTCAATCTCCAATGTGATGCCATAGGTGCTTATAATAACTGTACTGTCTGGAAAAAAGAAAATACAGACTCTAACACAACACTTTAAAAATTAAGCTATTCATACAAGACATGGACATTAAAAGTGACAACATTAAGAAGGGAGGAGGAAAATATTAAAAGAGACTGAATGTAGACACAAAAAAACAAAATCAAATCCATACAAGCAAAATTTTAGTGCCCCAACTCCAGACTTCACAACTCTGACAAGCAGAAAAAAAAAATTCCCCGAACAATACTTTAACTGAAACAAACGTGCCAAAATAATGTGTCACCTTCAAGCCAAACAGAGTTCAATATAGTAATAGTTGCCGTTCTAGACCATCCCGCAAAGGCCGACCAATTGGTTTAGCCAACCCGTGCTAGTAGGTCATAAAACCTCTCATCTTTAATAAGCATAACAGTGATCAGTGGCCACATAGCCTCAACCGTCTAGTCCTGTTTTCTATGGAAACATCTGCTTTACCTCTGGCCCAAACTGGAAAAAGATGTCTGCCAGGTAAAGAGCACCTGTAGCTCCACGTGGCTGCTTGAATTAGCAGGACTTCCTATATTCTGAACACCATTTAAAAACTGAACACAATTTGAATTTGACTTGACAGGTAATGTCAACATTTTCTTGTTTTTCTCCTGTTCTAAACAAAAATTTTAATGGCTTAAAAAACAAACAAACAAACAAACAACTAAATACCAAGGCCTTTAAAAAAAAAGGGAGGGGGGGCATTAAAACAAAGTCTGTTTTAGCTATGCTTTATCATCATTCAGTCACTGTAACTCTTCCTTACAGCTCTGCCTTGTGTTATGACATCTGTTTCATGTGGGAGAAAGCTGACGCAAACGCTGATCCCTCCCTGGACACTTTGTTTGTACAGGTTCAATTCCTTTGCAGGCAAACTACCACAAGTCAAGCCAAAGCATGAAAAGATATAACTTTACAACTACCCATGGGATATTTATATAAATAAAGATTTATTTGCACAAGTAACAACCTGTGAAAAACTGTGTATAATGGTACAAGCATCTTAAAATGCTGTTATCTGGAGAGACACCACAGAGCCTTTGCTGCCAAGACGTTGCTGGCAGTCAATGCTGTCTCTGTCACCGTCAAGCTGCCAGTCACCATCCTTTTTCTGTCATGCACATGATGTTGCAACATCTGAAACTGGACCTGCTTTTTCTTTACCTGCCAGTCTTCATCCCATGTGAGAAATAACAGACTTGTGCAGCTTTAAATCAAGTGCTGCGCAGCAGATATCAATCTGATTTCACAGGGCTTTCAACCAAGGACAAAGCATCGCCAGTTTCAGATTAATTGCAGAGTTGCTATGACAACTGGTTAATATCCAGTACTAAACAGTGCAGCCGAACACTTCTCATACATAAACATATTAAACTGAGGTAGTCACACCAAATGGTTGAACACACGCAACACACTGTAAGCTTTCCGAGAAGGAAGGTTGTTCTTTTACTACGCGTGAGCTGAGCACATAGTTTGGTGAGCAAATACCCTAATGCAGTTCCCTGCCAGTGCTTCCGGCAGGATCTTCAGTCTGTTTGCCCAACAAGGTGTGCCTTGAGATGGAAGAAAGCTAACAATCTGTTCTGAATATCTCTCAGAGAATCCACTACTATTTTACTTAATCCAAATCTCATATTGTCTTGTCCATTTAAAGTGTTTTTCCCCACCCCCATTCTGAAGCAGTTCTCACCTGGGGAAAAATGTGTGAGAATCCAACACTTGAGATCAATATACACATATACTGCATCAGAGATTGATATATATATATATCCCTTTATATGTTAGTGGGAACAACTGTTCTCAGGGAAACAGCTGGTCTCCAACACCCGATTTCCCCGTGGAAGCTCTTTCCACAGTTCTTGGTATGCAAGCTACATAACGCAAGGCTTTGTGATATTGTGTAGCAGGCAAAGTGTCATACAACAGATAAACCTGTGCAGAAAACTAACTTCATTTAAAATTACTGTAAGATCTGGATCCTGCCTGTGAGTGACCATTCAGTGCATTAAGTCAAATAAAGGAAAAAGGTAAGTAAACAGTAGGTCACTAGCTCCTATACTAAAGCACTCAAGGCTCAGAGTTGTTAATAATAACATTATCTAAACTGTATTGTCCATACAGCTTGTACTTATTCACACTTTGTGAATGGTGTGAAAGGAACAAGCATACCAGCCTAATCTTGTAGCTAAGAAAAACATCCACAATGTCAAATTCAAACTTCTAAAAAAAGTACACATTTTGAATCATACTGAGCCAACCATCATTAACAACACATAATCAAACCTGATGTAATCAAAAGGCTAAAGTATCTAGGTTGAATTTTCCCTACATGCTCTAATTTGAAAGATCCACCACTGGCTGAAATATCAGTGCCAATGATTTTTTCCTTTGTTTCATTCCTTTGGATTCAAATTGAAGCACAAAATAATCTGAGCCCCTGGCAAAAGACAGAAAAGTCATTGTAGCTTTATAATACACCATAAACTGTTTACAAAGAAATACAAACACAAAAAAGATAATTAATGCATTTCTTGACAACAAATACAAAGATAAACAGCTCTGCATCATGTGTACTCTGTTGGCAGCTATCCGACTTGAAAATACAAATTATGTTTTGCTGACAGTTTGTTGTTTCACAAAAAAACAAAAAGGGTTTTCTAAAAGAGAAGACTCAACTGATGCGGCAGCCCGACCTACCTGTTCAAGGCTGTCGTCTTCTGTTAGTGTCCCTGTGTCACCGTTACTGTTGATAGGAATCTCCATTGTGGCAGCTTTACTCATAATGCTGTCTGTCATAATGCACTATGCCTGTAAGAGAGTGAAAGAGAGAGCGAGAAAAAGTGTGTAAACTAAAAACCACCACGTGTGAATAAATTAAAAGTGGCAGAGACAGAAAAACTGTGCCGCTTTGAAGGGAAGAGACCAAAAGAGCTTAGTCTAAACAGCCCAACCATTAAGCAGATGGGATTATAATTACCACAAACAAGCGAGGAGGTGGTTTTCAAAGAGCAAGGCTACCGCTCGGGATAAAAACAACACACCTATGAAAGACCCCCCTACTACACACAGATGCAGACACTACAATGAGCCGCTTCGGTTAAGTGGCCACTCTGTTCTAAAGCACAATTACACGACTCTGTGTGACCAGCATCCACTCCCTAAAAACCCAAAGTGAAGGGAAACAGCAAAATGTTTACATCAAAACGCTCCAGTCATTTTAATGGCTCAAACTGATGCAGCCTGCCACATATTTCATTTAAAACCAAAAAAGAGAGTGCTAAACATGCAGTAATATGGACATCATTTTTGACAGTAATAATAAATTCACTATTGAGGGCCACAGTTTAATGCACAAAGCTAAAGCCGATTTGAATGCCTATAATAATGACATTTTTCCATAAAAACTTTTCCAGATATAACCTGGTGGAGCTGTATTAGAAAACACACGTGCCCAAATCAGTCAAGCAGGGTATTCAATTGTCTTAAACCTGTTTAATAGGCTAATCCGACTGAGACCATATAAGAACAGAGCAGGTAATTGTCCAAACAATACACAGTGAGTGAGCGGGTGTCACGTGTCCACCCTCAGGCATGCTATACCCAGGCACCACACGTAGCCAAAACCAAATGAAGCATTTCAAGTAGTGAGAAGACATCTGGTACACCAAATTTCTTACTGTTTGCTACATGTGTGCAACTTTGGACAATGCCAAGACCTAATTCTCCCAGCACTTTCAGAGGTTTACCTGCGAAGTCAGCGATTGAGTTCATATTGAGAAACACAGCCTCTTTGAATTCAAATTTTTTCCATCTGGTTTCTAAGGCGTATAAAAATCAAGCTATGCAGACTGCCAATAGGTCACTCTAAAGAGTTCACTGAATTTAAGTGTGGTACTGTAATAGTGTACCACTGTTAAAGCAAGTTTTATTATTACTGCTCACACCAATTCATCCAAAACGTGGTATTCCACGGAAAGTTACTGAGCATGGTTGGCAAGTGCTGAGGCGCTGAGAATGTAAACGTCACCAACACTCTCCAAACTCAACAACTGCACAGTTTCAAACCTCCACTGACATCAACATCAGCACAAAAACTGTATACCAGGGGCTTAACGGCATTAGGTTTCCATGACCGAACAGCTCCTCTGGGGGTAGTAACATACAAAAACTGCATTTTGGAAGCCTTTTTCAAAAACACTGTTTCTACACTGTATACTCAAGAGATAATTATAATTCCCCCAAACAAAACAACAACAAAAAACCCAAACTTGCTCTAATGCTGATAAATTTGTGAAGACTACATTTTTTCCCTACATTTACTGCAAAAGAAAAAAAAAAAAGGTAGGTGGATATTTATGGATGCATCAGTGATTTGTGGTATTTATTGTTAATTCTTAAGTGAAAAGATCTTAGAACTGCAGTTTTAAAGCAGATTACTCCATTTAACACATAACCCCACTTGGTATACAAAGCCGAGTCCCTCACCTACTGTTTCCAATACCACTGTAATATATTCTTCTTATTATGACAGGATTTGATGTGACAAACTTGAGAGCAGAAGAGTGTGCACAAGGCTTTTGAGGCGGCTCAGTCCCTGGCTTTGGGGAACTAAAGTAACTTTTAAGAGAGTCCAGCAGGTAACAAATGAATGCACTGACGAAGCAGAGCTTCACTGTCTAACTCAAATTAGTGAAATATCAGTAACTTATCTACAAATTCTGTGATCAATTTGTGTTACTTTGGTAACTTAAACAGTCTTTGAGTCCTTGTGAACTATGCTACTAACTAGCAGACTAAAACTTCAGCTGCTGTATGTTGCAGGGTTTTGGTAGATCCTTCCTGGTATTAATGTCCTATTGTTTGAAGCCAGGTATAGTACACGTAGTCCATGTTTACATTAGCTAAAGCCTCTCCTGAGGAGGCTTTTCCATTTATGAATGTACACTTGGCCATGCCATCTGTTGACTTACGACATTACAATAGATGTAGAAAACGTGTTTCTCTTGTTCAACAGCACCCAAAACAATAAAGACAGCTTACTGCGCCTGTACTGTGGGTCGGATAGTTTAACAATTCTTCAGTTACTGTTCAGTAGGTTTTGTCTCTCAATCAAGTGACCTAGACAGCCTAAATCAATGCCAAGCGGCACATTATTTCATATATTAGTCTCATTAATTATCTAATTAATGAGTAATTAATTATTCGTAATTTGCAGCTTCGAAAATAGCATCAGAGGCAAACGCTATTAATAAACACTGACGTACAATAAGTCGACGGATGCAAGCAACTTTAAATTATTTGCAAATTTAAGAATTCGTAATGATTGCTTAGGCTTTAATTACTATGTACAGTGCTAAAAAAAAAATAAGGCAAATACTGGAGAACAGGCTGGGGCTGTACTCAAACCCGGATGCAGCAGTAAATACGAGCCTAACAGGTGCGCCAGCACAGGTGTACAGTTTTCTCAGGCAACGCTATATTCAGGTCGCCGGTGAGTTCGGGCGAACAACGCAGTGATGGAGGGCCCATTTGACAAAAATCTGCTAAACTAAGGCAGAAATGCATTTTCGTGTCAAAAGAAGGCCCGCTTCCACTTCACATATACAGCTGTTGAGAAAAAGCTGGGAAAATGGTAAACAAATCCGCAAGCTCAACGTGCAAAGCCTGGTTCAAAGACGCAGAAAGTAAAATAAATGAATAAATAAATAAAACATATATGGCAGAACGCAGACAGAAAGGCAATGTGGCAGTTCTCAAACAGCTTGACTTACGGTCTGCTTGGTCCCGTCGTAAAAACCGAGCTGTTCGGAAAGCTAACGCGTAAGCTAATAGCAGGCTAGCGGCAGTGCATCCCAGCTCACGCGCGGCTCGGAGGAGGCTGCTGTGTCCGTGCTCAGTCCGTGGGCAACGACACAATACTCTTCTTTAAGGATGTTTCAGTGACATTGCGAGAAAAAGTCTGGTTCTCACTGCTCTTGTCTTTGAGCTTTTTTCCAATATCTTCTGTTTAATGAAGCCAGAGGGAGAACGCTTTACGGATCTGACGACACCGTGGATGTCATTTCGCAGACGCACTCCGAGCCAAAGATCGTCTACGAACAGGCGGGTCACTCGTTACGAATGGCGCTTTCCCGGCTTACTGGCACAATAAAATTATTATAATACATTTAAAAAATGTATATATGTTTCTAAATGCTTATATAAATACCTATTTTTTAATGAAAACACATCATATACACGAAATGAGTTGCCTTCACATATTTGTTTCATGTACTGAGAAATAAATGTTACAACTGAAAGCGCACTAATTAACAAATGACTACAAAGTATGATAGTTAATTACTTTGGTTGATCATGAGTGTCCATTAGTTTAAAACTGAGTTGATAAACTGATTTTTTTAAAGAAAGAAAAATGAAAACGCCCCTGGATAAGTCCTACTCTGAATCCTACAGGAAATTCGAACTGAGTGAGACTTCTTAGTTTTTTGTGTCTTCGCCCTCGATACGGCCCATCTTTGGGAGCATCTTGACAGGGCGTACGTGAACGTGTCAGAAAACTCTTGGTTGCTGAACATTAAACTCAGGTGGGTGTTTGTTCAGTTACCTCATAGATGTTTGTTCTTTTAACTGCCCCAAGAAAAGCGTATGACCCCTGTGAATGGAAATGTGGGGCAGGTTTCTTTAGTCTAAGAAACCCTGCCCCGCTGTGGCTGCAATTGCAAATTCACTTTAGATTGAGTGGGGCACCATGACATGAAACCTTCAATGCAATTAACGAAATAATTTTAGTCGCTTGTTTGGCATAGCTTTTGTGCTTATTAATAGTTCTGATTCACATAAACTAAGCATGAAAGATGATATTTTTTTTGAATGTATAGTAAAGTACAAAAGTCTTGACTCGCCCCTCATTTCTTTGTGTTTTCAATGAACCAGACTTTCTTGCCTTTTATAAGTGATCTTGAGCGGTAGTTCTCCAGCTTTTCTGAAGGTCTTTCAAAGTTTTTCTTTGGACATTGGCTGCTTTTTCATTTATTTTCAGTCCAGTCCTTTTAACTGAGCATTTTTGCTCCATCCAGGTGATTTACAAAAAGCTATTACCTGAAAATATGGCACGTCTTGGCATAATGTCCTTAAAAATTGAGAAAACTGGACGATTGGCGGACTAGAGAAGAAGTGACAGGCCTAAAAACCTAAATAAAATCTACAGCAAATGAACAGTATCAGAAAGTCACACCCTTAAGAATTAGGAAAAAATTATGAGAGGAAAGAGGACCTGACACAGAACCTGGGGGATGCATCTGGCCCATCAGTTGATCCATCTACAGTTTGCTGAAGTCTCATAAGAAACGGTCTCAATGGAAGGGTGGGTGTCAGGAAGCTATTAAGGAAGAGAAAAGGCTGAGGTATGTCAAATTGTGCATGAATTGGACAGCCCCTTATTTTCAGATGGCAGATTTTACAGCCATCTCTAAATCAAGATGACTGGAGGCTGTGACATGGTTTAGGGCTGCATTTGATCCGGTGGTGTTAGAGATCTTGTCAAAACTGATGAATTATGAATGCAGAAAGTGTCATCAGGTTTTGCTCTACCATGCAATACCATATTAAAGCACCTGACTGTCAACAGCTTCGTTTTTCCAGTATCCAGAAAGAATCCATGGACATGCAGAAACATTTAAACCCTGGTCCTTCTTACTGTAAGATGACAGTGCTAGCCACCGCCTCAAAAATTGGGTCATTTTACACAGGATCACAGCTGTTTTGGAGATGGGTTATCTTTAGTGAGTTTTAGGACCATCTCATTTGTGTGGTCCTCTTCTTTGTGTTGGTTTAACGTCCAAATTTCAGCCTGTGTGTTAAGTTACAACTCTGCCCTCTGTGGGTGTGCTTTAGTATGTGATTTGAATGACGAGGAAACTCTTGTAGGCCACTGCTGTTTGTGTCTTTTCCTATTTTATAGTGCAAAATGATATATAGTACTCATAATAATAATAATAATCATATATTTCACAATATTGATAAGCTTTTATTTTGTTTGTTTGTTTTTATAAAGTAAACCAAATCTATCACGTTTAAATGAAAAGGTTTAATTAATGATAATAGTGAATATGTAAAGACATACTGGTGACTCAGCGGTGCATTAATAGTTGTTTCACAGAAGGTGAACAGCAGTAACAAAGTGCTCCAGTAATTCATGTGTGCCTTTGAGCACATTAATACTCAGCCCACTCCACTCCCTCGCAGGAACCCGCGGATCATTAGCGTGTGATTGAGCCTCTCATTGAAATTTGATGACAGAAAGAAGTAAATGTGCGAGCATAACACAGACACAGCATATTCTTGATGTGACTGTACAGTATGTGTAGGTTATGAATGAAAGCCCTGTGATTAGTGATGGGCTGAGGAGTTTCAAACGGCTCCTGCAGTCATTCATAGTCTGAGGAAAGAGCTGGGAAGTGAAAGTAAAGGGAAAAAGTGAGTGTTTTATTAATGAACAGAAGGGAAGTTGAAAGCATTGCAAAGCCAAAAGAAACTCTTTCGGGCTTTTTTGGAAGGGGGTGTGAAATATCATATTGGAACATTTTACTAATGCAAGTGTGCTGGGATACACTATGAGTTTTCCAGCTGTTCATATGGGATTTTCCTTGTTCTTTTTTAAAAAGTGTTGTTGTTTTCTTCTCCTCTTTTATTTGTTTGTTTGTTTGTTGATACCAGTCTCTGTCACTGCCTGCTCGACTGGACACGTGGAAGCTTGTCCTCTTCTTTTAAAGCAATGAAAGTGTTTTACAGCTTGCAGACATGTTAACAGTATAATCACATACACCATAATTAGCTACAGCTGCTGCTACTGCAAATGTGTGTGCACAGTGCTGTCCACCCAGATTATAGCCTACAGCCGCCGTGGCCCCACCCGCGATTGGCCGGATACCATCAATTTTTTATAGTTATGATAGTGATTTACTTGTATTGTGCAGTGAATCTTGATTTATTTCATTGAGGCGGTTTAACACAGGGGAGACAGATAAAATGATAAATACCTGGGAGATGATATCTGAGAGGCAGTCAAGTATGAAAACATTTTTATAAATGATGATCTTTAAAGAAATTAAATGTGAGTCACTTTCTTGTACACAAAAATGTACAGAAAGGTATTTATGCACTCACATCCATGTTCACAATTATAGAGAAACCTTCTTTAAATTCTAATTTTATTTAAATTCATCCCAAAACTGGATGGTAATTTTGAGTAAAAAAAGTGTGCTGTTGACAAAAATTGCTTTCCCAAAAGCTTATGTTGGACGTCCTCTTCATTGCAAAGCTGTACCACCTTAACTTTAAATCAAGGGCCATAATTCAGCTGATTTTTATGCGAAAAATAACACACACACTGGCCACTTTATTATGGTAGCTTGCTAATACTGGGTTGGACCCCCTTTTACCTTCAGACCTGCCTTATTTCTCTTACCTTCAGTAAGGTGGTGGAAAAATTCTTCAGAGTTGTAGGTCCATATTTATGTGATAGCATCGCACAGTTGCTGCAGATTTGTTAGTTTCCCGTGCCACCACACCCTAAAGGTGGTCTATTGGATTTAAATCTGGTGACTGCGGAGGCTGTTTGAGTACACTGAACCTATTGTCAGGTTCAAGAAACCAGTTTAGGATTGGATTTTGTGACATGGTAAGTTGTCCTGCTGGAAGCAGCCATCAGAACACGGGTATACCTCCATTTCTCTCTAAACATCTGCACATCTCCACACCTCCTACTCTGAGACTCTTATTATACCATCTGCTCGTCTGACTACCATGAGCTTTAGAGCCGAGTAGCCCCTTGTCTTTGGAACTCTCTCCCACACCACATTCACAGCGTTGACACTCTCTTGATCTTTAAAGCCAGTCTTAAAAACATCTATTTAAGCTTGCTTATTCTGTTTGATTTTAGTTTATCATGTACTGACTGATAATTCTATGGTGTGTTCCTATTGTTTTTTTTTATCTATGTTGTGATTTTGTTGTTTAATTGCTTGTAAGTTGTCCTTGAGTGTGTTGAAAAGGGCCTATAAATTTTTTATTGTTATTATTATTATTATTATTATTATTATTATTATTATTATTATTATTATTATACTGTGGTGATAAAGGGATGAACATGAACATGAACAACCAACCGTATTCAGGTAGGCTGTGGCATTTAACTCCACAGTGCCTAGTGATTTTTGTGTTTTCTTCATCATCAGTGTGATTTTTTTTTCACCCTGAAAAACCTACATAAATTGCATGATACATTAAAATTCCCGGGTACTTAATGCCCTTAATCATAGGTTGTATTATAAAGTGTTACCAAAAAAACCTGCAAGATGTTGTAATAATGATGACAAAGTAAAACTCATACGTGTAAATTAATAATTAATTTTAAAAAAAAAGAAGAAGTCGGAAGGTTCAATAAATACTTATTTCAAATTTTAGGCTTTACAAGGTTACATGATTGTCAGTGGGTACTAAGACTGGATCTATGCTTTCATGTTTTGCCAGATTTTGACTCTATTATCTGAATGTCGCAGTAGAAATTGTGACTCAAAAGACCAGGCAATGTTTTTTCAGGCTTTCCTTGTCTAATTTTGGGTGAGCCCGTACAAATTAAAGCCACAGTTTCCTGTTCCTTTATGGCCTTCTGCTGCTGTAGCTCATCTGCTGAAAAGTTTTACATGTTGTGGATTTAGAGATGCTCTTCTGCATGCTTTGGCGTCATCTGCGTTATTCTTGGCTTCCTATTTGCTCAAAGCAGTCTGGACATTTTCCTTTAATCTCTAATATTAACTGCCCCTCACTGGATATTTTCCCTTTTCTTGATCGTTCTCTGTAAACCCCAGAGATGGCTGTGTGGAAAAATCCCAGTAGATCAGCGTTTTCTGAAATAGTCAGACCAGCCAGTCTGGCACCAGCAACCGTGACACATTCAAAGTCACTTAAATCACCTTTATTCCCCATTCTGATGCTCAGTTTGAACTTCAGCAAGTCATCTTGACTCTGTCTCCAAGCCTAAAAGCACTGGGTTTTCTGTTATGTGATTGGCTGATTAGTTATTTGTGTGAAAAAGCAAACAACCAAGTGTAACTAATTGGATAGCCAGTGTAGATTACCTCCTGGTTTTCCTCTCATTGGTAGTTAAATCAGTAGGAAAGCTTGTCAATTTGCAAACAACATGAGGTCAATGAACACATGTGGAAAAATGGAGATGGCGTGAGCACTGGTAGGGTGTATATGACCACGCTTTCCTGCTATCAGAAATGAAGAATTAGCCATGTGAAACACTGAGGAGGTAAGAACACATTTTTACTGTTGTAGAAAGTGAGAGAGAAAGTTTTGATCTCTTGGTTAGTCAGCGGCCACATGTGAGTGTGAGTCTGGCTGTACCGCCACTATTTACTGGAATCAGGAGATGCTTTTTACTTACTCATTCATTATTTTGCAGACTCACCTGTTGACTCACATACATATTCACGCACATTTAAAGTCTATCGCACACAAGATTTTTTTTCCCCACTCATACTGCTCATAAAAAATTAGAAATCAGCACATTTGACATGTGCGACTTGTGCAAAGTTTGACAAATATCATAAATCAGTTTATTAAACTGAATATCATCACTTCCCTGGCAAAATATTTATTATTTTCATTATGTACAGCACTTTGGTTCAACCCGTGTTGCTTTTAAATGTGCTTCTAAATAAATTTGATTCATGATTTGAAAATACTGAATTAGTTTGAACTTTTTGTATACCTACTATGTCCTCATGGTGGCACCAAATCCCAAACCTAACCAAGTTTAATGTTTCCAGTAAAGAATGAGCCATGGTATAAAAGTCACTGACAGGTTACTTGTAGATTATTGATCATCTCATCAACATTGAATGTTCTTGGCTTGGGGGCAAACGATCCAATCCACTGACCTGCTTAATATCAAGCAGGTTTTCATCTTGTTGCTGATCTCTACAAATACACAAAAAACAGACATCATATAAAAACTTCTGCAAGCTTCCTTTGCTCTCAGGACACTCTTTAAAAACTCCTCAAGTCCTCTTTGATATCATCTATTCTAAGAGATATGATGAGGCCACATGATAATAACCATGGCAGCTTTTATGTTTATTTAATGATCTGAAACCTGCTTGAAATCATCTGCTGACTCCATGTAGTCTCCTCTGCTTATTGCAAACAGGACCCGTAATGAACACGCCAGTCACCACCAAGCCCTGAGCAAATGGCACTGATGTATTTTCTCTAAGAGACCACAGCAGCCTTGATTGCTTTGTTCATCAGCTAATGAGAAACGCTGCTAATAGACTGATGTTCTCTTTGAAGTGTTTACATTGTAGATAGACACCCCACCCTCTTCTTAAACAAAGAGGGTTTGACCTCACAGGGGTTGTTTAACACCCAAGCTGAATGCTCTTCATTAAAAGATACTTGATTAATGTGTTTCCTGTGAAGCAGCCACACGTGCTCACAAACTTCCATTTCTTGTATGCTTTTTGAGATCACGTGAGTTTAATATTTTGATTAACGCCAAAGCGTAGCAGGATAGACCAATCTTCCATTGCAACTTAAAATAAAAAGAAATGTTTGTCTGTAGCTTCTGTCCTCTGTACACAAGAGGTCCAGTAGCACTGACTGGACCATTCAAGGGTCAGTTAGAAAAGAATTATGCAATATTTTAGTTCACTATGAATCAATCAATCAATAAATAAATAGAATTAAAAGAAGATGGTGGTGTTTTTGGATGTTTGTCTAGCATCATTGTTTAGGAGCCAGTTTAAAATTCCATTATCTAGACAACTACTTGAGCTGTCCTTCAATTTCTTTAGGGTTAATATCTGTTACCACAACCCTGAACTGGACAAGCGGAAGAAAATGGATGGATTTCATGATTAAATTAATAAATGTCGCTTGCACATTCACAAAAATGCTAATAATAAATTCAAGACCACTTTGCATGGAGTTGCAGAGTTGAAATGGGGTCAACACATGATGTAGGCATGTCAACTGAGCTACCTCAGCGACAACCTGAGCAAAGGTATTGAGAGAGGAATGCTCTGAAATGTGAGTGAATGCTCTGCAAAAGAAAGTGGACCTTGAGATAAAAAGCCTACAACATAAAGAAGAACATGATCATTTAGATGTCAAAGAAAATTATTTATTCACAAAAAAAGACAAAATAAATGCAAAATAGGTAAAAATACAGAGGGAGAAAATTAGTAGACAAACAGAAAACGTGTTTATGGCCAGCTGACATCTTTACACAGGTGCCTATGGTCTGTAATGGGAGACCTCAGAACACACAGCGCAAACATAGCTGACACAGAATGGCACGTAACTTTAGGTTATCCATGTCAAGAGGCTGTCCTTGAGCCTTCAAGCGTTTGACCCCCACTTAAACTAGCCTACGGGTAACTCTCATTAATTGGCACAAACAGCTATTACCATAGCAACAACAGTCTAGACTTTCCTTTTTTTCAGCTGTAATGTTTTACCTTTGAACCTCAACTGACAGTCTGATAATGCTTCTTACACCACTGATTCATCCAACTTTTTGATAAGCATTGATGTAGATGCATGTTGAACACAGTATTAAACTCTCCCACTGAAGAATTAGTAATTCCTTGTGAGGCTTTTGCAATGTTGGAAGCATTCAGTGTTCCCCCTGTATGCCAGAGATGTTATTAATGCTTCCTAAGTTTATTTTGCTTTTGAAATCAGCTACCTGCACTTGGCAGAGCACGCCATAGCTTGTTAAAAACCACACAAATGTACAATGTACACTCGCATAATAGACACAGATGTGGTCAAATGAGAAGGCTGTGGCCAAAAGCATTTGCCTTAGTTGCCAAGACTGGTGTTTTACAGCTGTATTTGTTCCTGAAGCTCCAGGTTTATAGTGCACTCCACGCTACATCTAAACAGCGCCAGAGTATAAAGGGGGCTAGCACATACCCCTTCACCTCAACCATGCCACACACACACAGGAGTATGAGGCCTGCCCGTACACACTTAGCACGAAACAGCCCACATCAAAGCAAACACACTAATCCGGCCAGGAAACTGTGGATCCATAGATCTAATCACAAAAGTGGAGTAAAATGCAAATTAAATCAAATAAAGAGTTATCTCCTAAACATTTACAACATCTGGTTTTAATCACTTTTTAATATGAGCCATGATTCTTTACCTTAACGTTATTTATAGACCTTTAGGGATATTTTTCTCTAAAAACATTTGCCCAGTGGTACTTGGATTAGTGAGCTCATCGCCGAATTGCTTACAACCTTTCATAGACAGGATTTTAAATTCAAAGTATAACTACATTTCATCTCATTATAAATAAAGTTTTGATATGCTATTACAATTGCACAACACTATAAACCGCAGTTAGTTTGGTTCACAGAGAAGAGCTGAGCAGCCACCTGGTGGGGCTGTGGGAGAGGGGAAGTGGACGGCAATCAAACAAGCAACCACAGAAACACCAAGCATTCATGGGTTTAAGAAGCATTCATATCCAGCCAACCACCACACAATGAAAGGAATAGCACTTTTTTTTTTCCATAGACATTCCACGCTGTTGTCTTCCAAAATGTGTTTTTAATGTTGGTTCTCTATTATGAAGCTGTAATAAAATGTTAGAATTACTTTTCCTCTTTCATTTGTGACATAAATTGATAGGGCCATATGAACTCAGTGGATTGAATGAGTTAAATGTGGCTTTGAGGCTTCAGAAATTGTATGTATGTAAGCCCAGGATGAGTTAAAACTGCTACACCGTTCATTTCGGTGAATTATACACTTCTGTACACAGTTCCAGCCAGTCTGTTTCTAATGGTCTCAGCCTTGTACACCATTTAAACCTTATGGAAGTGTCAGGGAGATTGCACTGTGCATTGACTCCAGTCTGGCTTGGTACGGATCTTTCTTTTACACTGGTCAGCTGTCGAACCAAACAGAAGAAGGAGAGGCAGAATTTAGGGCAGATGAGCAGCGGATAAGATAGGATACTTGGGTTTGAGAGCTGAAGTCCTGTGTGAATCCCTCTGAAGGATTCGGCATCACAACAAAAAAGATATTCTAAATACTTCACTGACATCTGAAACAGTTCTCACTGTAAATCCTAAAGTTGAATAATTAAAAAGGTAGAAATCCTTATTTGCCAAATGATTGATTGGAAGCAGAACCAAAAGTCAGCATTTACCACTGTGGAGGTAGTTGAAATATGCCTCTATCAGCCACAACAATAAACTCACTCCCTGGATGCATAATAGGCTATGGTTAAAAGGCGGGGTCAATGCCTTGGGCTGTTTGTACTGTAGTTTTTTCATCATAGCAGGATGCATTGTTCTGCTGAAGGAGACCGCTGACATGAAGGAGTGCCCTTGTGATGAAGGGGTATGCTTGGTATGCAACAATGCTTTTAGGTGGGTTGTACTTTTTAAAGTAACATCTACATGAATCACAGGACCCAGATTTTGCAAGCAGAATGCTGCATTAGAAGAAACTGATCAATGCTATTCTTTATCCTCCCATAAACCCAACCGTTCGTGGCAGATGGCCAACCCTCACTGAGCCTGGTTCTGCTGGAGGTTTCTTCCTGTTAAAAGCGAGTTTTTCCTTCCCACTGTCACCATTATTGAATTATTGTAGGGTCTTTACCTTACAGTGTAAAGCACCTGTATTCATGCAGTAGGACAATGACCCCAAGCACACCAGCAAATCTATATCCGAGAGGCTGAAAGAGAAAAGAATCAAGGTGTTGATTCACCCAATTGAAATGCTGTGGCAGCACCTTAAAGAACTGTGCATAAAAAATAATACAAACCTCAAAGAACTGAAGCAAATGTGGATCACTGCTATTCTTTTCATCGGGCATTGCTTATAATGGTTTGTCTGATCCATGTATACTCATTCTTTGAAAGCATTTAATGTCATATCCAAATTTGTGTCAAGTAATGTGCCCAAGATGCCAAGACAGATTGTTCTGTAGCCTTGTGTTTATGAGGCAATGGAACAATATGAATCTCAATGGAGCATTCAGATAATAAATCTGATAATAATATCCAAATTTATGTCAAACGACCCACTGACAGGCCCAGTGTGATTGCAGGCATTACAACTATTAACAAGCCAGAGATGCAGCTGCACAGATACGCATACACATAAATAAAGACAAGGAATTCTACTTTTTCTTCAGACAGACAGAATGAACCACATAATATGTGCAGCTAAATCTTCAAAAATTTATTAGCTCTTTAGAAAAGCCGCACCGAAGAAAAAGCAAGAAACCACAGAACAGATGACTCTGTAATGTGTAAGACCCCATCTCTCGCGCCAGAATATAACATCTTACCCTCTCCTCACCTCCTTTACCCTATTGTACCCCCAGCCGTAACATAAGAGCAGTAATCCAGATGTGCAAGACATGGAGGTGCAGAAAGAGCCTATCCAGCCCCCCAGAGATTTCCAGGTCTGTTTGGTCCTCAGGTGCCAGGCTCTGCTGACAGAAACCTGGCAGACAACAGATTGCTATCACTGGTCATGCTCAGTGGCAGCTAGTGTAAATGATTTAGAGGCTGATTCTGTCTTTTTTCCCCCTGCTATAATATATAACATATCTTGCACTATGCCACAGTCACTTTACTGCATTGGACTGAGCATTGCGATTACACCATAAAAATACACAGTCAATGTATTCAGTTTAAATGAACTGAAATTGATTGCGATGATGAAAGTAGCTGCTTGCAGTTTGCCTGCATTAAACATTGTTCCACAGTGTGATGACGCAAAGATATTATCTACGAATATTTCTAAGGTCCAAGCACTGATTTTGTTTCAAAGTTTTATTAAAGTTGAAAAATATATTCGCCTAAACTTCTGATGAGTGCATTAAAATGTAAACTGGTTTCATGGGACTATTAATATGGAGTATATCCCAGTTGGATGTCAACAAAATGGAAATTCCATTGTGATGTTTACTTTAATAATGGTATTTTTCCATGTGTGCTGGGCCATATCTGTTAGATTTTGTGCAATCAGTCACAGGACAGAATTGGTAGATCCCTCCAGGGTCACCTCCCCCCAAAAAGCACACAGAGAAAGATGGATGCTTTCAGTCCTTTTAAGCCATTAAGAAGGTGAGTAAACATCCCCTCGAAACCCTTTAAAATGACAAAACCATCTCCCTCCTCTGCAAAAAAAGCAAATAATCTCTCCTGTGCTCACCTTGTTTTCCTCGTCCTTTGTCTATTCCTATTCTTTCTTCTATCATCAGAGTCTTTTGCTTCCTTCCAATAAGATGGAAGGAAGCAAAAGCTAACTGTTGACTGGGTGACTGTTTAATAGAATGAAAATAGATAAACTGACACAGGATGCTGTGTGTTTTAAAGTCGTCCATTTCAAACAATCAACACTGAACCTACTATGAACCTTCCAGACACAATGAAAGCCACACAAGCTCAACTGGAAGTGAATTGCTCAAGGGGGTTAATTTATACAGCTTTACAAGGATCTTGGTTTGCAGGGGGTTGCAGCCACCCAAAACAGCCACTTCCTAAGCTTGTCTAGTATGGGTAAGGCTGCTCATCAAAATGAACTTACCCTTCAAATCTGTTGAAATAAGGCCAACAAAGGGCCGTACTCAAAAAACCTGCCCTTTTCATTCTTGAGATCCTGCACATCCAAAATGCCCTCTGTCACTACTGCCTTGAAAATAAAGTTTTCACAATAGTAAAAGCGTCTGGACTTCTTTAAGTTGCTTGAAGACGTTTCACCTCTCATCCGAGAAGCTTCTTCAGTTCTAAGGGTCAGATGGTGGAGAGTCCCAGATTTAAACCCAG
The DNA here is from genome assembly GCF_013358895.1 of Oreochromis aureus. Classification (NCBI taxonomy): domain Eukaryota; kingdom Metazoa; phylum Chordata; class Actinopteri; order Cichliformes; family Cichlidae; genus Oreochromis; species Oreochromis aureus. The sequence goes on along the minus strand of NC_052951.1, from coordinate 16,723,260 downwards.
TGGGAGTTTCCCCCCAAAGAGGGACAAAGGACCCCCTGATGATCCTCTACCTAATCACATGAGCCAAGGTGTGAAAGCATCCTTTAGATGCAGATGAACTGCTGAGTCTTGTCCCGTGGAGGTGGCTCTTCTATGTTGTGCCATGTGCTTGTGAAGTGCACTTCACAAGCGCATGGCTCTTCTATGTTGGTTGTGCCATGCGCTAGTATGTTGGTTGTGCCATGCGCTTGTGAAGTGCACTTCACAAGCGCATGGCACAACATAGAAGAGCCACCTCCACGGGACAAGACTCAGCAGTTCATCTGCATCTAAAGGACAAAGGTCACTCTTTCGAGGATGCCAACGTTCACATTTTGGACAGAGAGGACAGATGGTTTGAAAGAGGAGTGAAAAGAAGCCATTTACGTCCACTGTGAGTGACCATCTTTGAACAGAGGCGGTGGTTTACGACACCAATTGTCTGCCATCTATAATCCAGTTTTGAGATCCTTCCCAGACGCCTTAACGCCCACTCACATCCTGGGCCATCTGACCTCAGGAAATCACATGATAGGGTGGGGCCAGGTTTAACAATGAGCTCACCCGAAACCCTGGCTGATTAGGACCCCCACCCGCTTTCACACCCTGGCTCATGTGATTAGGTAGAGGATCATCAGGGGTCCTTTGTCCCTCTTTGGGGAAACTCCCACTGGGTTTAAATCTGGGACTCTCCACCATTTGACCCTTAGAACTGAAGAAGCTTCTCGGATGAGAGGTGAAACGTCTTCAAGCAACTTAAAGAAGTCCAGACGCTTTTCTTTCCAAGCTCCTTAGACTACAATGACCTGGATGACTGAGAACCTTCACAGACATTTTCACAATAGTCTTTGCATTCATGTGCAAAACTAGGCATACACTTACTGCTTCCATAGGAATTAAGAGGGTAAGCAGCAGCCAAGTGCTGCCCATCAAATAGACTTGATTACAGTGGGGCAAAAAAGTATTTAGTCAGCCATCGATTGTGCAAGTGCCCCCACCTAAAATGATGACAGAGGTCAGTAATTTGCACCAGAGGTACACGTCAACTGTGAGAGACAGAATGTGAAAAAAAAATTCCATGAATTCACATGGTAGGATTTGTAAAGAATTTATTAAGTAAATCAGGGTGGCAAATAAGTATTTGGTCAATAACAAAAATACAACTCAATACTTTGTAACATAACCTTTGTTGGCAATAACAGAGGTCAAACGTTTACTATAGGTCTTTACCAGGTTTGCACACACAGTAGCTGGTATTTTGGCCCATTCCTCCATGCAGATCTTCTCGAGAGCAGTGATGTTTTGGGGCTGTCGCCCGAGCAACACGGACTTTCAACTCCCGCCACAGATTTTCTATGGGGTTGAGGTCTGGAGACTGGCTAGGCCACTCCAGGACTTTCAAATGCTTCTTCACGGAGCCACTCCTTTGTTGCCCGGGCGGTGTGTTTTGGATCATTGTCATGTTGGAAGACCCAGCCAGCGCTTTCATCTTCAAAGTTCTCACTGATGGAAGGAGGTTTTGGCTCAAAATCTCACGATACATGGCCCCATTCATTCTGTCCTTAACACGGATCAGTCGTCCTGTCCCCTTGGCAGAAAAACAGCCCCATAGCATGATGTTTCCACCCCATGCTTCCCAGTAGGTATGGTGTTCTTGGGATGCAACTCAGTATTCTTCGTCCTCCAAACACGACGAGTTGAGTTTATACCAAAAGTTCTACTTTGGTTTCATCTGACCACATGACATTCTCCCAATCCTCTGCTGTATCATCCATGTGCTCTCTGGCAAACTTCAGACGGGCCTGGACATGCACTGGCTTCAGCAGCGAACACGCCTGGCACTGCGGATTTGATTCCCTGCCGTTTTAGTGTGTTACTGATGGTGACCTTTGTTACTTTGGTCCCAGCTCTCTGCAGGTCATTCACCAGGTCCCCCGTGTGGTTCTGGGATCTTTGCTCACCGTTCTCATGATCATTTTGACCCCACGGGATGAGATCTTGCGTGGAGCCCCAGATCGTGGGAGATTATCAGTGGTCTTGTATGTCTTCCATTTTCTGATGATTGCTCCCACAGTTGATTTTTTTCACCAAGCTGCTTGCCTATTGTAGATTCACTCTTCCCAGCCTGGTGCAGGTCTACAATACTTTTCCTGGTGTCCTTCGAGAGCTCTTTGGTCTTGGCCATGGCGGAGTTTGGAGTCTGACTGTTTGAGGCTGTGGACAGGTGTCTTTTATAGATGATGAGTTCAAACAGGTGCCATTCATACAGGTAACGAGTGGGGGACAGAAAAGCGTCTTACAGAAGACGTTACAGGTCTGTGAGAGCCAGAGATTTTCCATGTTTGAGGTGACCAAATACTTATTTGCCACCCTGATTTACTTGATAAATTCTTTACAAATCCTGCCATGTGAATTCATGGATTTTTTTTTCACATTCTGTCTCTCACAGTTGAAGTGTACCTCTGGTGCAAATTACTGACCTCTGTCATCATTTTAAGTGGGGGAACTTGCACAATCGGTGGCTGACTAAATACTTTTTTGCCCCACTGTAGCTGATCATCAGCAAGTGTGACCATCTAGTTTGCTGGTCTGAGCATTGAGGTGTGTTGATACGGTGCTGTAATCTTGAAACCCCAAAGATCAAACTGCAATATCCAGAACTCAAATGAAAATAAAGAGCCAATCCAGTCTTTAAGTGATGCTGTGATGAATCCTGCTTCCGGGCCCAAACTACTCTCTGTTTATCAGGGTTGTTGGGTTTTTAACATGTTTTAATGCTTTGTATCTTGTTATATTTAATCTCAACAAGCCTCTAAAAACAGTCAGCGATCACTGTTGGCCTCTCTTGGTTTTTATTAACGCTATTCATTTTAAAGTTCAGCTTTTAAAACCTTACGATGTACCTACAGCCCAGGCAGTGCTGCAGTTTATTAATGACTAACCTCCTATTGTGGATGGATTATCTCAGTTGTTCTCCTGACTGAAGTTTGGTCCATTTACAGCATCCTGCCATGCGATTGCATTTGTCCCTAACCATCGGAAACGCTCACGTTAACTTTTATCGAGTGGAAAAAAGTTAGCGATCATCCTCCAGCTTCACTGTTTATATTACGCTAACATAGCTGTGTTGCTAGCGATCACGTAGCACATCATTATATACCAGCTAGCCAAACTTCAGTAACGATACAAACGTCACTGCTGTTTACTTTCCTGTCTTCATTTATGTCGGAAGTGATAGCAGAGCTGTGCGTCTTAATTTGTTTTAGAAATCCTTCAGTCAGAACATGGTATATTATATTTAGATGGAAACTAGCAAGCTAACTCCCTGCTAACTTCTAACTCTGTTAAATTTCATAAATTCTGTTTTCGTGGATGCCTGGATGTTAAACTTAATTGTTACACCTGGTAGAGCAGCCACACTGATCATTGTATTACAGATGAAAGAATTTAGACAGTTTTTCAACTCTCAGTGATGCCGCAGGGACCTGCAGCGTAGTTTGGGCCCAGACACAGCTAATGACGTCAGACCAGATAGGCCACCAATAGCATGTTAAATTGAAGATGACTGGCCACAACGCAAAGCACTGCATTTGTCAAAAATGAAACGCAGCATGTCACAAATCCCTCATACCAACTGTAGGACACGGTGGTGGAGAGGTGATGATGTGGGACTGTTTTACAGCCTCAGGACCGGGACACCTTGCAGTCATTGAGATGGCGATGGACTTTTCTGTTTACCAAAGTATTGTAGAATCCACTGTGAGGCCATGCTCATGCCTGACAGCTACAGCTTGTCAGGCATGAGCCGGTGTAGCAATCAAGGATTGCCCATCCACCTGTAGAGGAGTGTTTGTTATCAATGGAGGCAATTTCAAAAATATATAGTACAACCAGTGTGTGGGCTACTTGCTTGTGCTGTTGTTGGCCCATCAGCCAGCCACAGAGAAGAACAAAGTGATAACATACAAAACACCTGAAGGGAAACCAAGTACTAAAAAAAGAGAAGTGTCCACTGCAGCCACTTTCTGTAGTTTTCATACTATATTTTTTAAATCTTTTTTGTGCTTCTCCCATTCCCGGTGAACTACACTGTTGCTCCCATGCCCATTCTGGCCCACTTGTCAGCTAGTAAACACTCAATCAGCGCATATATCATCCGCATCCAACAACATGCACTTTGATTTTTGGAGGACTCCAGGGGAGCATGTTTACGGTGGTCAGTTGAGTCATGCAACGGGACAATGACCCCAAGCACACCAGCAAATCTACAACAGAAGGGCTGAACAAGAAAAGAATGAAGGTGTTGCAATGGCCCAAAGTCCAGACCTGAACCCAATTAAAACAATGCGGTAGAACTCGGCACAAATGAGTGCCTGCAAACCTCAATGAACTGAAGAAATGTTGTAAAGAAGAGTGGGCCAAAATTCTTCCACAATGATGTGAGAGACTGATAAAGTCATACGGAAAACAATTACTTCAAGTTATTGCTTCTAAAGGTGGTTCTGCAAGCTATTGAATCGTGCATTGTGTACGGTTTTTCACAGGATTCCACAGAGCCCTGTGAAAACGTTCTTTTTCACATGGTTCTGTGCCTCTCTCTCACTTTTACATGTGAAAGTGAGGATTGTAGCTCAGACAAGAGGCTCTCCCCACCTACTTTTTTGTCCCCCCAACTTGTGGATTTTAAAATTCAGAGATTTTGTTTACTTGAGTATCCACTCTATTTTGTAACAGGCCCTGTGTTTGATAATGTATCCCTTTTTACTGTGGTTCTTTTTATGCAGACAGATGAACAGTGAGGATATACCCTAATGTCTGTTTGGAAAGACGAGGCAACCTAGCAACTCGCAAATTGGAAAAAGATTATGAAGTTCCTTGTTTTTTATTTACAGAGTGAAATACATTGTTTGGATTATTTGGATATGAGAAATACCAACATCCAGCTCTGTGTGTATACTCTACTCTGGCAGAAATCAGCAGCTAAACTGCAAAAGAGTACAATCCCAAAAAGTTGTCATTTTCAAAGAAAACAACAAAACAAACACATCACGAAGATGCTCACCAACACATTGTGTTGAGTTTTACTCTAGAATAACCTTAGATCTCAAGCTTTATTTTACTTCTGAATTTACCTTCTTAAATAAGTGAATGTCAGGAAAATTGTCCTCACTCTGAAAAACCTGCTATATATAAGAGCTACTACTAAAGCGTACACTCACACACACGCACAGGGAGCTGCATTTTGAGATGGTAGATCAGAGACATGTTGACCTTATATGGTCATAGTCTAATTTTTCCTCACTGTGCTGCTGCCTGGACTAAATCTTGGTTTTGTTTAGAGAATATCAAAACCTGTAAACCTGGGTTAGCACTTGCAGGACTCAAAGAGTTTGAAGTGATTTTTTTATAGCCGCTATGATGATTGCAAACCAGTGCTGATCTGTTTTTAAACTCACGGTGCGAGCCAACTTATGTCATAAATTTGAGTTGTTTTTATCACAGAGACCCATAATTAGAAAACCTCTCTTCGTGGTTTTGCAACCTTTGGTTACAGCTGCTGAATCTCAGTCCATCCAACCATTCTTATGTACCTGCCACAGAGGTTTCACTGCGACCTGAATTGTGCTTGTTTATGTTCCGCTTTATGGCGAGCGGTGAGTGAGCGAACTGGTTTTTATGTTCCCAGCAATTTCTATCCTCTGAACATTCGCCGGATCAGCTGTGGAGATTAAACCAGTCGAAACTTGGGGTAAAAGTAAAGCGAGCCCCCCGTTCTCGTACGAGTCCTGATCCTCCTAAAGGGGGAGAAAAAGTTCAGGAAAGCGGCGTTAACTTTATTCTGGGTGAGCGCAGCTTAGAACACTGCCCATCATGGCTTCTCAAAGCCTTTCATTGTGGCTTACTCTTAAAGCTGCTCATGTTAACCCCGCAATTGCTTCTGATAGCACTAAGACATACATCCTTCACGGTTGAGAAATATGCAGCACAGTGGTTATAGTGCTCTTCGCTCACATCCACCTCACATAACAGTGCATAAAGCATATCTAGGGTAAGACAGAAAAGGGTTTTACCATTGTGTATCTCTCTGCGGAAGCTTAAGAACCAGTTAAATACCGCCGGCTTCCTGAATCTCAGCTAGTTTTAGACTGGCAGTTTACAGAGTGTGTTTTTTAAAATCCTGCATTATAACTTACATGTGGAAAGTGAACTTTAATGCCTTTTTTTCGGTTAAAAACCCCCAAACCCTCTCTATCAACTCTCTTTCTCTCACTTCTTCTACTTTCAAAAATAGGCTGAATGGCAAAAAAGGGGCGCAGGGGTGGGGGGTGTACTACTTTTCCACAGCTGATTTTTGTCATCTGTGGAAAGGTATCAAATAAAAGCATGTTGACTGCAAACGCTGTCGTGTTTCCTTAGTCATTTCAACGACAAATGCTCCCCTTCCACTTGTTCTTTAATGACATCATCCATCAGGTGACATTCGTTATCGTGCGTTTTGAACAGTCTTTAGTGACAGGGAAGATTTGTAATTCATTGAAATCAGCCAGTGCAAGTTTTTCTTTCCCATCTGACTAGATGTCATAAATCGTAGAAATAGAAGAAGAAAAAAAAAACCAGGTTGTGTTTTGAGCCTCGTGAGTCACACCTGCCAAAGAATTTCCTCCCAAAATAGATACACATGTTTCCTCTGAGTCCTCTTTTTTTTGCTGTGAATGCACATCCGGATGGGCAGATTTTGTTTTCAGCTTACACTTGTGTCCAGGCATGTGCACACACACGCGTACCACACACTGGAGGGGTTTTCTGAAGCTTTACTACAACTCTGATTTACTACCTCCTGTGTCTGTCATTGTTTGTCCTTTACTTCCTGCCAAGATTTTTTTTTTTTGTTGTTGTTTTCTTTTTTTGGCTTGTTCTCAAAAGTGTTTTCCTGCAAAAGTGTTTTGCTGTTAGTCGTTATATGAAGCTGGATATGTCCAATGACGTGAGGCCAGCAAATGTTTACACAAATAAAGTCACATAGCAACAAAGCACAATATGACACCAAAGGCAGTGTTACGTCAGCTAATACAAGCACTTTTTCTTATTAAATGAATGGGCTGTAAATACGTGGTTACAAATACAACAGTTATTTTCTTTGATCTTGAATCCGACATAAATCTGACTTTAAGTTAAAAAAATATTCTGCAGAGAGGCAGCAGGATACGTGATGGGAAAAATCAGGTGTCTGACACCCTTTTAGTCTCACTGCATTCCCCCTTCAAAGGTGATTATTGCTCGTCTGCCCCTTTTTACATGAATTAGTTCCAAGAAGCGTTGGGTTACCGTTTTAATTTGTTTTCTTTTCTCTCATAGTCAATCATCCTTGAAGCCTTTCTCAGCAGTCATAAGCACTTTGAATTTTGACCTTTAACCCCTATGCCCAAATCATGCAGATCATGTTCTGCGTGGGGGGTTGGGCCAAGACTCAAGCAGAAAAGACAAACGTTCAACGGGACGCCACCTCAGCGAACAAGCAGAACAAAAATAAGCCAGCAAATCATAAATATTTCGCCTTTGCCTTCTTCTTATCTCGCAATTACAGACTCATATTCATCATTTTGTGACCTCATCTTACAAGTCTCGATGTTTTGCAAAGGGGATTTACTCGTCTGCTCCATCTGACTTAGTTGGCCAGAGCCGGGCTCGCTGCAGCCAACTGAGAATCCAGCAGAGAAATCACCCTCCCTCACATGGGGGTTAACATACAAACGAGTAAATCAATAGATGAATAAATTGCCCTCTTCACCACAAGAGGACCCAGAGGAGGAATCGAGGATAGGCGAATAGAAGGGCAAAGCCGCATCTTTTCAAGGAAAACTGGTCCTGAAGCTTAGAAGGCTAGTTTTGCTTTAATGAAGAGTCTTTCTTCTGAATATAAATGAGCAATAAGCAGAGAGAAAGAAGGGGATACCAATGAGGAAAGTGGAGCATCACCTAAGATAAAAAAAGACATCGGTACTTCATGACTTATTTATGTGTCCTGTGTGGCTGGTTAGAGTCCCATGGGAAGAATTAAAGGGATGGGAGGCAGTGCACTCTCGGTGTCTCCAGCACCGGGACGTCACATTTGACCTCACTAGTAGGCAAAAGGTCTTGGAGGAAAGTTTGCCCTGCCCTGTGGGACTCCTCATCGGTAAGCAGAATTATCTCTCTATGGTTATATTCCTTTCTAACTTTCTCAGCAGATGCATCTTCAGATCGGTGTGGCTCTTCATTTCAGGAATTATTTATGTTGACAAAGAAGCCTTTGTTCAAGAACCACATCACTCCTTTTAAACCCGAGACATAAAGAAAAAATCGGACAGTGTTTCTTAAGACAAACAAAAGCAGGGAGTATCCCAGTGACTGCACTGGCTGCAGAGTTTGACAGTCCAAAGCATACCATGCAGACAGAAGCAGCATGCTGAAATAACATTAACTTTGAATACAGACACTTAAAAGCTGATCCAAATGGGTTTTGGTCTACCTCCAACAGCACTCGGTATTTTCTTTACTCACTGAGAATTTAATCGCACTCAGAGTTGTGTTGACTCAGTTGGGTCACCTTGGTTTAGAGTGGTAACCATTCATTATGGCGGGATCGCTTTGAGCGCTCAACAGTTCTTTGTTGCCGAATTGATTGGAACATTAAATGCTGCTGTGCTACTCTGTGGTTTTTTGAACTGCTGGGAAGAGCGCAAAGTGCAAAACAAATATGTCTTTGATAAATGTTTTCTTGTCTTCAGAGACAAGCCTCTTTATATGACGCAACCTCAGACTAAAGTGTAGAGCATTAGACTTAATCAAGTTATGATCTTCAAGGCGTATAAATGAAAGGACTTTAAATCATGCATTGGACTCATAAAAATGTGTTTTCTTTTTCAGCGTGACTCAGATATCATAAACAAAAATTGATTCAGTTATTCTTTTGCCCATTTCTTTTATTGCTCTCTTTTTTTCTCATATTCCTTTTATCGAGTACTCAGTAGGAAGAGAGACCCAGACGGCAAGAGCAGAACACGTATGCACAATGACTAAAAACACATGAAAATGTGCAATATTTATTGTTATCCTTCTACCAGTTATTTAATGAGCAGAATGCCCATGTTTTGAAATACAGAAACCAATGTTAGCACAGTTAATTTTTCGGATTTGTCAGAGGAATTGGATTTGCTGAGTTGTGACCATAACCATAGATCAAATCAGTTCCAGAGGGAGGGTGCATCTATGCAGACAGACCTGTCATCCAAATGTGCTAAAATTTGACAGCTTTTTATGATAAAATGACTTTAAAGCTTCTTTTTTTTTTGACATTTTTGTGGTGGTTTAAGGTATAAGGCCAACTCCTGTAGTGTACTGGCAACACATTTGTTCCATCTGATAGAAGAACAGCTGAATTAGATATTTGCAGAACAGTTACACATTTCCAGTCGTCCGTAGATTTTGCCAAAAAATGTAAAACATTTCTGCCATCAGGTCATTTGATATGGGCCAATAACAACAAGAAGGCAGGCACAGCCCATGAGACGAAGAAGGTGAAGAAACCTGAGTGTTGCATATGAGATGGTTCAGATCTGGCTTTTACCGAGAACATTTTAACTCGTAACACCAAGGGACACTTTTATTCACAAGCAGAGAGAAGAAGAGTAAATGTAGCCCGCTCACACTTGAGTCAACTCTCTAAAGCTCACACAAAGTAACACTAAAGCCGATCTGTCTTAGGAATAGTAGATACAGGGAAAAGACTGGGACAGAAAGAAGGATGGATAGAAAGCGAAGGGCAATAAAAGCGTTCAGGAGGGATCTTTATTTAGTTTAGAGTCAGACTCTAAAGTGAAAGCAGATGGGACTTCAGTCTGGAATAGTTTCCACTTGAAGTCTTGGACTCTTGTTGTTCTGCTCGTTGTTTCTGACCTCATTCCAGTTTTCTTCAACCTGTGCTCTGAGCCTTCAACGAGAGGTTTCGAACCGCAGATAGGAACACATATGCAAATTCAGCCTGCGCTTACAAGAATGTAGATCTGCATGTTTGTACACAGATGTTTGAGAAATGGCTTTAAAGAGTACACAGGCAGGAAACATATGCTTTGCACAGAGCTGGTTGGCTGTGTGGGGTATTGGCAAGACCCTCCACAATGACAGGGTGAGAGTGAGAGAAACCCCAAAAACAAAAACTGTGAGATGCCTTGTTGAGCGCTGCAGCTAAACAATGCCGAGTGAGGTTCATCGGAGGTCAGCTGACTGTGTTTTTGTAGTGGCACACAATACTTTACAGTAAAAGTTTAGAAAATAGTGAGGCCGTTTATTTTGTCTTCTTCACAAAAATGTTTGCAACATTTAACTGTAATGTGAGACAAAGGCTAGCAAATAACCAGCCACATTATTTATCCTCGTATGAACACACCATCTGCATTGTTGTACACAAAGAGGGTGACCTGACTGCACTGTGCATCCTCCATCCAGACAAACCAAACTGCCACCCTTTCAAAAAGCCTGAGACTGAAGAGTGTGTGGGAAAAGATATGGACACACCTATGCATTTATATTTGACATTCACAATAAAGGTGTGTTGAGCTTTCCAAACAAACATGAGCTACCATAAGCAATAGTCCTTCTGTGAAACCCATTTATTGTGTGTGTTTTGTAAAGCCAGGTGCAAAGGCAAGTGCACGTAAACTATAGATGGTGATTAAGCTGTTTCCATCCCATCATCTCTGGCCGTGCTCTCTGGAGAGTCGCTGCTTTGGCCACCTTCTCCATCACTTAGTGTTGTGCTTTTGCATGTTTTATTTTTAGCGGGTGATTAATGGCAGCAGCTTATTTTGTGAACAGTCTCCCACACACCCATTATTCAGTGAAACACAAGAGCATCCACACTGAAGTCATTCTTCCGTTGTGTTTGAGGACTCGCCCTGAAGAGCTGTTTTCACGCTCATTTCAGTTTGCGTGGTTGTCCAGGTTGAACGCAGCCTCTGCATCATCCTAAGGTATGAGTGTTTGACAGCTGTCTGGAGGGTTGCAAGTCCTCTAGGTTTTCTAAACCTTTTTAAGGTCCAAAATTTAAAAGTATAGTGAAATTCCAATGCTCTGCAGATGAAGCAATGTGTCTTTGTGAAAGAAAACTCTGAAACAATAACTCTAAAATAAGTAAATATTTGTACTATTAAGTCTGGCTTAGTAGGTAGAGCAGGTTGTCTACCAGTCAGAAAATTAGTGGTTTAATCCCAGTCTCCATGTCAAAGATCCTGAACCCCGAGTTCCCCTTGATGGATCAGAGCAAGTGTGTTTGTGAACTAGAAAAAAGCACTTGTATGATTGGGTGAATGAGGCTCATAACAAAAATACTATGAATTCTCAGTGTAAAAAGTGCCAAATAAGTACCAGCCTATCCATTTATTATGTACATTGCTTGTGCGCACACATGACTTTAATCTAAATTAATTAAAATGAATTTTTCAGCCACTCAGGAAAGCAGAAGTGAATTGCTGTGTTCTAGGTCTGCATTCCAATTGTTAGAACACTTTCTTTGAAACCTCTGGGACAGCACACTGAGGTGTAAGATGCCATGAGATGGTGTAATGATACATGCAGTGATAAATTGTCTTTATTGCTGGCAGCTGTTTCTCTAACTGTGCCTACAAACATTAACATACAAACAAGCTTAAAAGCTCATTGCAGGCCACATTGTGCGCATAATAAGCTTACGTAAGACCGTATTATTACCACACCTACAGTATCAAAGGCTACGATGCTCCAAAGTGTCTTTGATTGCAACAACGTTACAACTCTGACCAACTTTGAACCTCCCTCACTTTAAAATTCTTTCACATTGATTATCTTTTGTTTGAGACTACCCAAACCCTCAGTATGTATACCAGGTTTAAAGCATTTGGAGAAAATATTAAGATACAAATGTTCAGAACTGTAACTGATGCTGAAATCTTATGTCTTTCTATCTTCAAAGTTGAGTGGAGAACAACAAGCAGTGATAATTTCTGTCAGAAATGCCTAAAGTTATTTAAGTATATCAGCTACCTCGTAGCCTGTAATTCTTCAGTGCAAAGTTGCAAACCACATCCAACACTGGGTTGATTCAGCTATGCTTTATCAGTGTCACTTGATTAAAATGCTGGAATCACCTGACGGTAAACCACAGCTGCTGATTTATACCCGCACAATCTGCAGATGTGTAAAAGAATTTATATTAAGCAGAAAATTTTTTACACCAAATGTGTTTTACTCTGTTTGGCTTGAGTAATGTAATGGAATTCTCACCTCATCCATCTTATTCCAACACACAATCTCTAGGGCTCACCCCCCCCAAACCCCCACACTTTCTCCCGCCTTCATTGATGGCTTGCTGCCCTTGACATCTTACTGTTTCTCCGAGTGACATGCCACGCTGCCAGGAATGCAGTTCATCTGAGCTATGTACAACCACAAACCGTATCCTTTACAACCTGGAAGACTCACACAGCGGGGGCCGAGAGAGGCGTGAGAAGGAGGGGATGGAAGTTCTGCTCTAAGAGGGAGTGAACCAGGCAAAGCTAAACATGTCAAAATTAGCTCCTGTGACTCTTCTAAAATCTGAAAGGCAACTGTGTTTTTTTTTTTTTGGTCGACAAAAAGCGAGCTGATGTTGGTGTTCTGTGCCGTGAAACTGAGAAAGCTCGCCTCCTACGTCACTGGAGACTAAGATTTCAAATCAGTGACCGTTAAACTAAGCAGCAGAACAGACTATTTTCCTTCTAAAATATATATTTTCACAATTTTGTGGAAACCCCTTATTTTTTAAGCATTATAAAAATAAATCAACAACCTGGATAAACCTTTAATAAAAAAAGATTCGGTAGGTCTTAGGGGAAAAGAATGTTGTTGGGTTTTTTTTTTACTATATTTATGTATTGTTCCAAATTTCCCCCCATCTCTTCATGACCTAGAATATAGTTTAATTTGGTGTAAAATGGACCTCTGTGCTCTGTGTATACACTCCCCTGGCACTGAATCATGTCTGTGCTTTACTATGAAAGTTTTAGCCAAGCCCACATCCAGATCTGTTTCTTTCCAAGGGAAAAGACTTACTGTGCAGCCATCCTTCACACTGACACAGCTGGAATAGAAACCTTGAAACACTGAGCGGTGCCGTGTTTCATCGTGCAAAGCCTTAAAAATAAAATATGGCCTAGAAGGACCGAGCACTGTGCAGTAATTTCACCAAATCAGAAATAGATAATAACGGATCAAAACATCACCAGCAGCACAGTGACTTGCAACAAAATATTTTTCCTTGCTTGAGTCCCCCCCTCCCTCTCCCCCTGCCGCCATACCCTGCCAGCACTTGTTTTTCCTCAATCAGCAAGTGTTTAAGCCTGTGTTTTTCCACAGGAGATATAATTCAAAATGACAGTGCACTGTGTGATACAAAAGGGCTTTGGAAAGGTGCAATACCCCAGTGTATCTATCTAAATCTCTATAACTATCAGAGTTTAGGGAGAAGGGAGGTAAAGGGAGTTAGCAGAAGAGGACACAGTAGAGGAGGTGACAGTGATGAGAGTGAACTCTTATGCTGAGGTTACGGGGGGAGTCTACTTACTGGACATGACAGGAAACATGGGAGCCATGGGGGACACCTCGAAGATATCCACAGCGCCCCTGTAAATCTTCATTGCTCACAGCTCACTCCGCCTGATATCTCTATTATACAGTCGGTGGCTCTCATCGGTTAAGAAGCCAAACCAATTCTTCCATTCATTAAAAGAAAACACTCAATTTTATCTCCAGCTACACCACCCACTTTGTCTGGAATAATCCTTTTACATCTTTTGACCTTTTAAGCACCCCGAATGACTTCAGAATAAGCCCCCCACCTAAAAAAAAAAGTTTAACCCTGTAATAAATCCGTGAAAATAATCCAGGTTTTTATTAGTCAGAAAACAATTTTTGGAAGTAGCCAAACCTTGTAAATTTATATGATTTCACATCTCTGCAGTACCATGGCTCTTCTCGCTTTCTAACTCCTTTCCGTGCGAGAGAGAAGAAATGTGGTTTCATTACTCATTTGGGCCAAAACAGATTGTCCTTGTTTTCCTGATTTTTCACCACAGAAACAGCCTATGAAAGACTCCCTGGGAGCGGTGTAGCGCCCATACACACCGGGTTATAATCAAACACAGGACCCACAGTATCCTGAGTCAGCTACTACTACTACTGACAGCTGTGATGACTCAGGTTTTTCAAAGACATACTTAAATGTCATTTCCAGTAATGATTTATTATATATTGGGCACAATGGATTAGTCAGTTTCCCTGCTGAGTTTCTTAAAAGTTGGAGCCACATTTCATCTTCATCAGCGATACCTGAATTAAGATTACAATGACAGAAAGGCACGAAAGAAAGAAGTGAATCAAATAATAAAACATAAAGCACAATGCCCATTGTGTATGGCATACACTGCTTAAGTGTAAGTTTGTACTATCCTGTAATAGTATGTGATTATTTAATATGCACCCAACCGTACAGTAAGCGTAATCAGTCTGACCAACAGTGGGCAAAATGGGCATCTCCAAGCAGAATTGTATTCTGTCCATCAGACAAACACTTAAATCAAAAGGGAAACAGTCCCGGCTACATTATTTAACATAGAAAAGTTAAGAGGGATAAACAGTCGAGTGTCCCACTTGCAATAGGGACAGAACGGACAGTGCAAGGCCACGGCCAGCTGTGCTGCAGGTCAGTCACCTTCTCTAGTATGCTGACAACCTCCACAGGGATCTGTGGGTCACCCCAGCCTCAGCAGGTCAGCTCTACCTCCAGGCTGCAGCCTGTAGAAGGCCCCAGTCTACAGTCTACACAAAGAAACAGAAAAACAGTACTGAGCTGGATCTTAACTGTACAACTCAGAGGACCACAAAACGAGTGTCTGCTATGAAAGTATTGATTTTAATCTGAACAAGCCAGCCTACTGTAAGTCTAAACTGTATAACATGACTGCAACGGAGAGCCAGGAAAATGTGACAGAAGTGCTCGCCGTGAGGAGCATAAAAAGACCAACCTGAGCACATCCATTCACTACTAGCAGCTGTGAAATGCATACAAAAGCACTCCAAAATCAGCACTAACTGTCTATAGCAAATGTGAAGGTGAGCTACTGGGCAGATAATACGAATCTACACTGTTACACCAGTGCATACCTCCAAACCAATTCCAGAAGAGTTGGGAAAATCTCTCAAATGTAATCCTTGATCCATATTTTATTCACAATAGAAAATTCATTAGATGTTCAAACTGAGAAAATGTACCATTTTAGGAAAAATATCAGCTAATTTTGAATTTGATGGCAACAACATGCCTCAAAAGATTTGGGACAGGGCCATGTGTACCACTGTGTAGCATCCCCCCTTCGTTTAACAACACTTGTAAACATCTTGGAACTGAGGAGACCAGTTGCCTGGAGAGGAATGTTGTCCCATGCTTGTCTGATGCTGGAATCTAGAGGCTTAACAGTCCTCAGTTTTCTTTGTCATATATTTCCTTTTGATACTATGCAAGCTAACTCCATCCATCGATCTGTCCTCTTCCACTTATCAAAGTCAGGGTCACTGGAGGCTGAGAGGCAGGGAAACTGGTGATCTACCATATAGTCAACTGATATTTATGTTGTTTGAGTCTCTCTCTTAACTTTAAACTCAGTCATTTTGCAAAGGCCCATGATGTTGCTGTACATGTGTCTGTCATAATAAGTTTTGCCTGACTTGTAGTCAATTTATTTAAGTGCAAATGGTGTGGATATAAGCCCTGCTGCTTAGCAATACTTTCCCCCTTCAGCTTAATCTAAACAAAGCATTGAGCAAGTTTTTCTGTGCCTAGAGTACTTAAGTGTTCCTGTGCTTTAAGCTGAAATGACAGGCAGTTGGCTTGTCTCAGTGATAAGTCCGATCCCCGTCTCTTCTTGGATAAAATTCCTCCATACAACTGATCTCCCTCTTCCTATATTTTTCCTTAATTCCTTGTTTTTCTTCTCCACTTTGGACAGAATCCTCTAAAATGACATTTTGTATTAAGTGAAGAGAGAAGGACGCAACGGCTCTTCTCATTCATCCATTAAAAAGTTTGCAGTAAGTTGCACTGAATATAAAATATAGCTGTTTCTGGTACAAGCACAGAAAGGACACTTGTGAGATGAATCTGCTAATAATCATTCTAAATTCTGTTAAAAAGCATCTTTGCTTTTCGATTGATACATAGAAATCATTTTATTTTGGAGAAACAAAAAATGAAGTTTACTAAAATCTAAGTAACCTGTGTTCTGTGCAGAGAAACTAAACAACGGTGTGTCTTCCATCTAGACATGTCGTTTTGCTTTTCACTGTCGAAACATTGCGCTCTAATCCAGCATTAAACATGAAAATGCTGCTGCAGGATAGCTGCATATAAATGTAATTAATAGGAAGCATGTTTTGAAGAAAAAATGGTTATTTGCTCTCACATTTAAACTCAGACTTGAATTGAAAAGAAGCAGAAGTGTCAGTGATGCCACAGCCCTGCGGATGCTTGCACTTGACTGATTGGGGAATTCATTCTAGTTTTCAATTTCAATTTTTGTTGATTATAATGTTTTTTGTAAAAAAGTAAAGAACAATACAGCTTGCAATGGTTTATTAAGCAAGCTGACTTTCATTTTCTTCAACATGCGTGGACATTTATCACACTTGTTAAATACGAGTACAGGATGGACAGTTCTGGCGAGCTAACTTTTGACTGCTTTTATCTAATTCCACTCATAAAATTCCACTCTGATCAATCTCTTGGAGAGTGTCTGCTGATGGGTACATGCCCGCCAAGCAGAAAATTTACATGTTCAGAAGGACAGATGTTGTTTACAAATGCCAAGGAATAAAATTTAAATAATTCTAGGAAAGCCATAATAGACCAGGGTGAACAGAAGTTGCCACAAAAGAATTCTGAAGGCCGGTTCACTCAGTGGAAACTAATTATTTATGGCTTAAGTTCCTGAATAAATTTGTGTCAGATAATGGTCATGGGAGATTAAATGAAAAGGGAATTTATTCAAAAGGGCACTTGCAGAAAACTCTGTGACTCTGTAAAAAAAAAAAAAGCACCTTCTGCAATTGTTTACACCGCATATGGCCAAAATGCAAAACAGCAAATGGATGCACTGAGATCTGCTGTCCCTACTGACTTGCTCTGGTCTAATTGAATCTATTATGAAGATTTATATGCATGAGCTCAAGAGTTAGTATCTATAATGCCTGAAAAGAAAAGTTTAAAAATGAAACTAACTGTTTTGGATTTTATGGGGAAAATCTGTGGAGGACAATGCTTGACATTTCGTAGAAAGAGAGGAATCACTGACTGTTATACCTCCGTGCAAAATCTGGGCTATCACAGAGCAGAATAAATAGCAGGTGTTCACGTGATCTGCAAAGCCGCTGGGAAATAAACCAACAACTGTGATGTTTTAACATGCTCTAGATATTCAATGCAGCAGTATAGACTGAATTTCTCCATGTAAGAAAAAGCTTGACCTGCAGTCTCTCAATCTATCAATCATAAATCAGCATAATAGCTTGTAATGTGAAACATATTTTTCCTTCAACCATAATCGCAGTTTTTCCCTTTTATGGGATGGCGCTGGCCTTTTTTGTTTGCGATACCAGAGAGAAGTGGTTTTGTTGTCCTCTTGCTTTGCCCCGCTGCCTATGGTGTTGGTTTAACCTTCCTGATTGAGGGCCAAGAGTGTTTTCTTAAGTTCTGTATCTCTGTCAGACCTTTGGCTCACATCTTGCACACAAAAAAGAAGGCAGAAAATAAATGGAGCTGTGAGAGAGAACAAGGGAGGAAGAAGGTAGTTTGACAGTGGAATAGATAGAGGAGAAGCAGATGGAGACTGCCACATGACAATAGACTGAATGCAAGAAAAACTTTTATATCATATTAGGAAATTATGTATGCATATGTATGATTTTAGGAAAGCCCTCATGGACTGACAGGGCTGTTAGCAGAAGAACTAAAACCAGTACCAGTTCCCCTGCTGCATTTAGGTGCTGTGGAAATATGCAGTCACGGACAGAGTGAAGACAATGAAGAGACAAGGTAGAGAGAGGTACGGAGCCCATTAGACCTTTTGCGAGAAAATAATCCCAGCAATCACTCAGCCAACCTCCCTCCCTTTTCCTCTGTGCTTTCCAACTGGAAGCCATCCACATTACCTTTGAACCCAGTCTAAGGAACTGTGGCCTTTAATTCATGTAAATTAAGAATTACTAACCAAAAATGTACTCCACCCATAATTTCTTGGCCAGTGACACCAAATCATACGCAGTGTCCCATTCTTGGTCAGAGCATGAGAT
The DNA here is from genome assembly GCF_013358895.1 of Oreochromis aureus. NCBI lineage: Eukaryota > Metazoa > Chordata > Actinopteri > Cichliformes > Cichlidae > Oreochromis > Oreochromis aureus. The sequence goes on along the minus strand of NC_052951.1, from coordinate 16,704,849 downwards.
CATGAATATGTGCTTTATTCTTCATAATGAGTAAAAGCAGACAGAAGTCTTGGGGATAGTGTCAAATGATGAGTGTATTTTGACCTTCTGCAGTCTGGTGAGTGTCTTATTCAACTTGCATCCACACCTAAGGTGCAAAAACCACAGCGAAATTTGTGAAGTGTAAGTCAAAATGCTACCAGTCAAGAAGATTATTAAAAGGATGGTTATTAGCGAAATATAAAAAGGGAGAATGGTTTGAAATAGCAAATTTATTTGGGTGTATTATTTCATCACTAGGAAGTCTTGCAGTCATGCATAAGAAATGGCCAAAAAAAAAAAAAAAAAGAATAGAAAACGGTGCCTACAATTGAACAGCAGAAGATTGGAAAAATATTGCCTGGACTTATGTGTCTTGATTTATATGTGTAGGACAAATCTGCAGCAACTGTGTGATGCTGTCATGTTAATGTAGACCAAAATCTGTGGATGTTTCCAGCACCTTGTTGCTTCCATGTAAGAATCAGGGCACTTCTGAGGACAAAAGGGATCCAACCTGGTACTGGCATGTAACTAATAGACTGCATATATAAATACCACCTGTCATTGCTGAAATCAGATTGCGGATTTAACCAGCATTCTATGGTTAAATCCACAATTACTTCTGGTCTGGTCGGTGCAGACATACATAAAGGCTGATAAAACAGGGTTCATCCCATGAGCAACTGATTTGAGTAAGAAAGTTGACACATTTAAGCCACTTTGGCACACTTCAGTAGATCCAGTGTGGACTACAGAGGCACATCCGTAAAGCAACATAGCGTGGCTTTAATTTAAAGATTAAAAATAGTACCTGTGCTGCAAATGGTCCTGAGGTCCACTGGAAGATGATCTTGAATGGAAGATCAGCAAATTTAAATTGGGTTAGACTTTCGATTTCTTTGGACGTGTTCTCTGTACTTTTTGTTCACACCTCTTAATACATGTGAATAATGTCAGTTTAAAATAGATTCTGCTGTGCTGTCATTCAGGTAATAGGAAAACCTCAAGCCAAAGGCATTCACATTCTCCTTTGTCCTTTCATAAGTTTCCCCTTAAATAAATCAAAGTAAAGCTGAATGGAGTCAGTTGAAATAAAAAAAAAAAAAAAAAAAAATGGCCAAAATCTAATAAGCTCATTTAGGGTTTTGAAGTATGTTACAGTATACTGTAATGTTGCATTTAAACATCCATCCATATATACAACCAATTTGAAATCACCTAACCCCATTCATATCTTTAGTCTGTGGGAGGAAGCCAAAGTGCAAATAGAGAACCAATGCACAGCCCCAACCAGCCAATTGATTCAAACCCTGGACCTTTTTTTTGTGAGGCAACAATGCTGATTACTGCACCACCACGCTGTCCTGCTTAACTTCAACTGTGTCTGCCAAATTTGAAATGCTTAATATGTTAGTTTTCCTACTTAAAGGTAAACTTGACATCTGAAACCTTTGATATGAAAAAAACATCTTTGTTGAAGTAAAGAAGGGATTTGATTGGTGCAGCTATGATGGCTCATGCTGGCAAACTTTAACTTGGTACAGATATGTGATGGAAATGGTCAATTTGCTGTCTTTATGACTACACTTTATGACACTTTATGGCTATAAAACACTTAGTCTTTTTTTTCTATGAGGCACTAAAACACACTATTACTACTCTTGTGCTTTAATCACGAGAGCAGTAAAATTAAAATTGCATAAACTGAAAAAAAAAAAAAAAAAAGAAAAAAAAGTGCTGTTTTAACAATGCGGTCTTGTTTTTTTGTTTTGTTTTTTCAGGTTGACTATCGAGATTGTGAATATTGGCTTAAATGGAAATCTTCCCATAACTGAGATCTACTCTTGCCTTGTTCCTTGGTTAGAAATGTGTGAAAGTGCAAATGTGTTTCTGGAATCAGTGAACATGAATATGAGGAAAAAAAATAGAATGTTAGGTTGTATTGTCACATAAATGTAACAGACATTTGCAAAGATTTCCTGGAACAGCTTGGCATAGTTCATATATTATGCCTTGCTCAAGGTGCTTTCAGTCTTTTGAAAGCCAACAGATTGAATTACTGACCATAAAGGAAATGTTTGGACCCTCACCAGAATGTTTGACACCTGCACACTCTCACAAGGAAACATTCAGTTCAGGAGTTGGGGTGAAATGAGCTTTATTTCTCAGAAGCTCATTGTATTTTTCATACTTTACTACTTTGCAGACTGATTACTCTACACTGCAATCTAGAGAAGAGTTTATTTTCTCAGCATTTAAAATTAATTATTGCTGCAATTTTAACAATGTACAAACAACGTGCATTAAACACTCACTCAAAAATGTATTTAGAAAGGCTTAAACTGAACCCCAGTCTCTGTGGAATCTTTCCCTTCAATCCTTGTAATTTCTCGCTAATTAACAGAGTAGCAGAGTTCAGTCGCTGGCTTGTTATTCTGACTCTGGAACACAAACTTTCATTTGGTTTTTATGACCAAACAGGTACTGTGAGGTTTTTTTTTTTTTTTGGACAGTCTGCCTTGCCATGTCCACAGCGCCCTCTCCTCCCCTCTACTTCACCCTCCTTTTTCCTGCAGTGTGAAGTGTGAGTGACACTAGTGAGGGAGTCCTGTAACACAAGGTCAGCACAAATGAGAACCAGGCTCACACTGACTCAGCTGGCTCATTTCTTCTGTCATTTTTCCTCTGCTTGACACCGCGGAAAAAAAAGTGGAAACTCACTATAAATAGCAATTTGGAGGCCAAGAGCCAAATAGCCCCGGCGACTGTTTTCCCTCCATGGATCCTGTTAGTCATGAAAGTGGCACGACATAAATAGGAGGGAGAAACGAACTCTGCATAGGCAACAGAAATGAGTTCAATGTTGGCAAATTTTGCACTTAAAGTTTAGAGAATTCTGCAACTGTTTGTGGCTAATGAAAACCAGGTGAGGCACAGCGACCGATCAAGCTGATATTTGAAAGTTGATCACATGACAATGTGCTCAGAGATGGAAAACTGGGAGACAAACATCCCAGCTTTTCAACACATCTGTGCAGGACGCACATGCACACTGCTCTCTTACAGCAACAAGTGATGAACGGCATGAAACTGGATCTTGGCACCAAAGGAGCTCCTGTGAGGCTTCGAGTCACGAAACGTAGGGATGAGTGTGCGTTTACGGTAATTTCTCCAGGTCAGCCCTGACCTTGGAGTAAAAGCTGATTTAGCCAACTTCCACAAGTCCTCTTTGTAGTTCTGGGACTGTGTTCAAAGAGATCTCTGGTTAGATTGGACAGAATCAATTGAGTTATTCTTATAAAACCTTACATGGGACGATCAAATTGTTGACTCCAGTGAAGTGAAATGGAAAATGATGAGCTGATTTTATTCTGAATGCATCCCTTTCAGTTCTACAAATGTCTTTTTAAACAGGATTTCTTTTAAAGACCATTCCAATGAGGAGGAGCGGTTCCCAGTTTGGATTAAGCAGCAATAACCTTTCCCACAATGCCATTTTTAAAAAGATTGCTTCTTATATAGTGCTTTTCTGCTGTGCACGAGCACTCAAAGTGCTTATGTGCCCATTTACACACACGTTTATACAAGCACTTTTTTCTACATCTAAGTACTTTCTATCTAACATAGATACTCTAATGAGTGCACTGGGAGAAACTCAGGGCTCAGTATTTGGCCCACACCCAAGGTACCCACACTGTACCACCAACCATCCTGCTCTACCTCCTGATCCACAGCCACACTGGAGGTGTGAAGTTTGCTTCTTTCAAAACTCATGTTTCCATTTTATAATCTGTAAATTTGCAGTGCTAAATTGTCCACGCAGAAAAAATAAAAGCTTTGGCCTTAAAAAAAAGCACAACATTACTCATTCAGACCCATGGAAGAAATCATAACTATACAAATGTTTTCACAGTCCGTCTCTTCGCACTCGTGTTTCGTGTGAAAAGTCGGCGCTGTGCTCCTTAAAATATTTGATCACCAAATATGTGCGTTGACTCATAATATAATAGGAAAATACAGTAGTTCGTTAGTTCTGGTCATAGGTTTTCATACTTTGCACTCATTTCCGAGTACAAGGCAAAATAATGCATTTCTTTGAACTCTTCTCCCCCTTGGACGCCTACTTGGGGTTTTTACTATAATCTTTCTTTGGTAAATAATAGTTTATACTGTAAATCCCTGAAAGAACTCAAAGCTAGTTAAAAGTTGCAATAAACACTGTTACTTTCAGAGCTCCTATTTCTGTTCTTCCCTTTTGCCCCCCTCTCTCTCTCTTTCTCTCTGCACTGACCTACATTCAGGAGTAATGCATCAAGTGATGGAGTGCATTTATAGTGTCTCGTACTGTATACAGTACATCATCCTTACCAGCAGCATGCATATCTTATTTTGAGGTACCAGTACATTTAGGTACATGTACCGATTCATCACTTAATGAAACCGAACTGATCAAAGTCAAAATGAGAGAGCACCTGGGTTTTAACTACAGTGTGGGCCAAGTTTAATATGATGTTTACAGGCTTGATTCCCATTGAGTGCAGCTGCAGATTACCCAGACCCACTGGAAGGAAAACAAAGTCTTTAACAGTGTGTACTTTCTTGGAATGTAATGAGTGGAGAGAATAAGATTTATCAAAGTCCCCGTTCGCTAGAGCTTCCAAACACTTGGGATCCCTTATCTGGCAATTACAGTTTTATGTCAAAAAAACAGTCCAAATTTTCCTAAAACTTTTAGGCTTAAGCCATTTAGCTGCTCTCATTTTTCATGCATTGAATCTTAGAAGAAGAGATTAGGCAAGACTGTCTTTATAGACCATTAACTCACAGCGTGCCCAGTGTTCATTCTAAACCTGTGAAGTTCTGAGGGGCCTTAAATCAATTTGAAGAGTAAATGTAAAGGAGGAAGTGGACATCAGCGATGATTCTGTGCATCTCTTAATTTTTATTTTCACAAGCTATTTTCAGTTTTGATACTCCGTGATTTCTTGGGTTACAGGGCTTTCTTTTTTCTACTTTAAAGCATATTTAAAAGCTGAGTGTTGTTACGGCTACAATAGAGTCTAACAATATTTTATGACACAACAGTACTGTACCATGGATTTCAGACTTGGCTTACGTCTTGTCCTGCACTCGGCTCCGCGTAGATTTCTCCCAGATTTTGCAGCTTGAAGAACCAGCCAAGTATGTGCCTGTCGGAGCTGGATCATAGCCAATATCAGCTGGGGCAGATTTGTTTTGGGCCATGCGTGTCACTGTGTAGTAGCCTCTAAGTACATGTGTGGGGTTAGTGAAGGAGTCTTGGGAGAGTAGGCTGTACACACAGCTGTGTGTGGAGGTGAACATGCAAGCTGGGGCAGCAAGCCCCTTTATTTTTCTGGCAAGGCCACAGTTTGGGTTATAGGTTTCATTTGCAAAGCAGCCACATGAGCTACAGTTGTCTGTTTAATATCAGAAGAATGCATTTATCTGTGTGTAATTGCCCCTGTGATATGTTCAAGTGATCATGAGCTGACTCTAAATTTAAGACTGCGTGTGTAATTCATCATCACCTCTCATTCAAGGCCTTGCATTTCTCTCCTACACTCAGGAGCTTCTGTCTCTGGCTCTTTCTCTTGGGCCTTGTCATAATCCATGTCTAGCTCCTTCTGTACATAACAATAACAAAGAAATGCTGCGAGGCTGTGTGTGATGACCAAATGAGGCAGAAATCCCTAGCAGCTATGCAAACATGTCTATGCTTCGTATGAAATAAACATTTTGCAATTATTCATTCAGATCAGTCGCTTCTCAGTTCTCCTCTCGCTGTCTTGAATCCTGAAAAAGATGAAGTACGACTCCAATTTGTCAAAAGAGATCAGTAGGAATTTATTATTTGCTTTAAAAAAAGAAATACAGCTTCTTTTTTTTTTCTTTCTGTCTTCCATTGCTCCACTGATCAGTCACTGGCAGTCATCTCAAACTGAACTCCAAATTGCGGTTCTCAAACAAAGAAATGTTTCCGAGACAGCCAAAGAGCATGTAGTGCTGGAGCCGGGCTCGTGACATGAGTAACTTTAAGCTGGACCGGTGCCAGCTTTGCATGATGGGGATTTGCACGGTTGAACACAGAACAGAGGTAGAAACCAATTCTTGAAAACATCAGGACATCCAATCACTGCAGTTAAAATGATGCGTTTGATGATGAGTATATATAAAGAAAGAAAAACAAAAAAAAAGCTGAGCAGTGGGTGTGTGTGTGTGTGTGTTGGGGGGGACTGGTGTAAAACACCTCATCATGTTACTCACATTCTTGATGTATAAAGTCACAGACATAAAATACAGCACTGGTGGCTAAATCCTTGTACATTCATTAGGGCTCATGTATTCAGCCTTTTGGTTGCCACTTGTCTGGCTCGTGTGCTACATTTCTCCGGGTTACGCCATTTGAGAATCTCATCCTGGTCATCGTTGTTTTCTTTGTACTGAGATGAACAACTTCACAGTAAAACGCATTCAGGTGAATGACTGATGTAACTGATTTTAGGAAGCACTTTCTTTGAAAGACACAGAGGTGAACAGCAAACTGAGTTGTCCCTGAATAACAAAGGGAATCTTCTGTCACGGCGTGGCACAAGTGCATGCCACAGTGCTGAACAGCTGGCAAAGTGGAAATACAGACTGATCACAGATTTTTCTTCATCTGGTTTATATGTGTTTGATTTAGGATGATCAACAATTTGACAAAAAAAAAAAAATCTCAACACAGCATAAAGTGAGCTGCAGATGGTTTCCAAATGTCAGCTTGTGGTTGAAAGTCCTCTTTTCTTATAAATAATGCTAAAAACACAAACGCCTCCCTCTCACTCAATTCTGAACAATCACAAGTCTCTATAAACCTAGGAGACACATACAGTACACGTAATGTAGCCCACATACATACAAATACACATATATTCAAATACTCAAAAACAATAACCTCTTCATGTGAAATAATGGATCTGAAATCATAAATTTATATAAAAATATAAAATAAAGGTTAAATCCAAACGAGTGTTGTCCGAAAGGTGAGAAAAATAATAATCTCAATTGTTTTTTCACTATGCGATGCATTGGCAAATCAATGAATCAGTGTCTCTGTGAACACACGCCGTTTGTCTGTCCATGTGATCTGACGGGTGTGTCCAGAGACCATTCTCAGAGTAGCCACTAGATGGGTTTAATACTGGAGGGTAAAAAAACAGAAGTCCACAGACACAAAGAGAGGAACGAGGTCCTTAGCTCTCTGGCCAGCCAGCGAGGTAACATGAAAACTACACATTTATCTATCTACACTAAGGGATCTCTGACTGCAGGGCATGGTAAGTGCACATTTTCCATTTGGCTCTTAACCCTGATCAGTTCGTGGAGACCTGCGTCACTTTGTAGTGGATGGGTGGGCTGCTGCAGTCGAGCCCATCACACATATTCCTGCAAAGCTGCCGACACAATGGCAGTACAAATATTCTACCAGGAGACAGACGCTAAGTATTTTTTGTGGGTATTGCCCACCAAATGTCACTAGCGGGGAATTTGGGAAACCTTGATTTCTTTTTGTGGAATAAGACAATTGTTTTTGAGAATGACAATAAAACTGACACCATCACCGCTTGCTTTCTTTTGATCCATGCAAAAGAACATCCAAAAGGCTGGTCAATCATGCTTTGTTCAGGTTGTCCGTCTTAGAGTTTCTCCTTAAATAGTAATGTCATGTTTCAAATGTTTCAATTATATTCTCATCTCATGATCGGGACTCTGTTCCAGTGAGGGCTCCCTGGTGCTGATCATGGACGCTGAGGGCCCTTGGTTGACTCCAAATGGAGAAACAGCTGGCGATCGAGCTGCCAGAGGGGACAGAGACGGGGAGAAGCTCGGTGACATTGCTGCTGATGAAATAGATCCCTCGTGACTGATGGGGGACCTGCGGAGCGAAGCCAAGTGGGGGAATGTCCGCCCAATTACAGGGACTTTGGGAGGAACTGACATGGCTCCTGGGTGGGCCACTGATGTGATGAGAGGTGGAGGGTCAATTCTAGGTTTAGGATCCATTTTGGGCTTGGGCTGGAAGGGCTGGCGAGGGTTCTGACTTTGCTGAGCAGTTTCATCTTTCAGCCTGGCAATCTCTGTGAAGACATTTGCAAGAGGCTGGAACTGAGGGCACCAGTTGAGTAGATAATCCCAGTTATAGCTTCCACGGAGCTCCTCGTCACTGGCAACAATAGCTGTGAGGGAACCATCTACGGAAGGTTTACCATCCTCCGGAAAGGCATAATCCTTGGGGAGGGAAATATTGAGACCACGGCCCACTCCTAGGTAACCACCTCCCTCATCCCTGTAGACTGGGAGCTGTCCAGAGAGTAAGGTCCCACTGAGGCTGCCACCTAGCTTCTTTCCTTTGAACCAAGTGCTGCCCTCCAAAGCTGCAGGCTCACAGGAAATATCAGAAAGCTGGTCAGCATCCTGCTGGATTCCAGAGTCCGGTCCTCTGGCAGAGATGTGCTCCTGCATTGATGAGGTGATAGATGCAACGCGGGGATACTCATTTATCATCCTGATCTCATCATCCTCTGCTGCTTCAGCTGATCCTCTACCACTGGAGTGAGAAGGATCCAAAGACCCTCCTCTAGTGTAGGGGCCGCCACCAGCACCACCTTGGTCACCAGCATACCCTGGCAAGGCCTGGTGGTAGATCCTTTCTCCCCCTGGCCCAGGGCTACAATCATCCAGTTTTTGCAAGGCAGTTCCCGAGGCAACAGTTCTGTTTCCTGTCTCCTGGTCTTTCTTTCTCCTGCGTGACTTGACCAGGAACACAACCACTGCCATGACCACAAGCAATATGATAAAACCAAGAGACACAGCAACTATGCTAATAACCAGGATGTTGACATCAGCGGCCAGGCCAAAGTTGGTGTTTGTCACATCGATGGAGACCTGGGCTGTAGTAGTGCGAGATGTATCTAGAGGGCTGTGAGCTTGCACATCTAAAGTCATAACTCTGGTTTCCCGTTTACTCCGACCCGACCCACTGCTGCTACTGCTGCCTGAGCTGTCCAGCTTGAGAAAGACCACCCCAGTGGTTTTGTTTACATCAAAATATGGTGAGCTGGCAGTAAGAGAATAAAGAACAATACCATCCACCCCTTCATCCTCATCACTTGCCTGGACCTGGCCAATGCTTTGTCCTTTCTTGGCTCCCTCTGGAACTTCAAAGGAAAAATCAGAGGATGTGAAGAGTGGGTCATACTCATCCTCACCCGTGACAAACACCTGTACAGTCACAGTGGCTGAATGGTTGCCTGAATCCACTGCCACTGCGACAAAACTGAAGCTGTTGACCTTCTCGAAGTCAAATGGAATTTTGCTTCTGATTTCTCCTGAGTTCTGGTCCACAGCAAAGCTTTCTTTTCCTGCCCCAGACCGCTCCAACATGTAATACTTCAGCTGGCCAAAAACCCCCGTGTCGTGGTCTATCGCGTGCAGAACAGTCACCGCTGAGTTGGCTGGCTGGTTTTCTCTGATACTGGCTATCAGGACATCCACAGGGAAGAACGGATGGTTATCATTCACGTCTTTGACCTCAACAATGACTGGAGCTAGGGCGAAGTGACCCTGTCCGTCTGTGGCTTGAACAATGACAACATGTGTGGGCTGGTGCTCGCGATCGAGTGCTCGCTGAAGCTTTAAGGCTCCGCTCCACGGGTCCACAGTAAATAAGTTCACCTCATTCCCAGAGCTGATAGAATACTGGACTTCAGCATTAGGAGTTGAGTCAGGGTCTGTTAAAAAATACAACAACAGAGTTCAAGTCAAACAAGACAGCGAGAGACATTTACAGGTGACTGGATGAAAGAAGGAACACCCACCTGTAGCAGTCAGTCGTATGATCTCAGTCCCAGCGGTAGCACCCTCAATCAGCGACACGGTGTATTCTGCTCTGGTGAACGCTGGAGGATTATCATTCACATCACCGATTGTTATCACCGCAGCAACACTAGAGCTCCTCTGCGGCACGCCGCGGTCTGACACTACCACAGTGAGGTTGTACAGTGACTTGGTTTCAAAGTCAACTCCCTCGGCCAACAGCAGAGTCCCAACCGTCTGAAAGCCCCGTCCCTCCAGGAAGCGCACGCTGCTTTCGATCTGGAATGCGTTTCCTTCATTCCCGCTGGCAATGGCAAAGTCGAAGCCGCAGTTTTCTCGAGAGAGGTCGCTGTCGAACGCTTCAAAAGTGAGAACTGTCGACCCTGGGATCGTGTCTTCAGAAACCGTAGCCCTGCAAACCAACCAAGTATTATGTGAAGACGGCTGTTCGGGTTACACCTCAATATGTCCAAATTCTAATCAGCACAGACTGACCTGTACTCCGACTGGTGAAACACAGGAGCATTGTCGTTGACGTCGGATATTTGAACTTGGACTGTAGTAAAAGAGGAGAGCGGGGGCAGGCCTCTGTCGCGAGCTTCAATGACGATGCTGACTGATGGGCGCTCGGGGTCAAACTCAACTCTGTGATTGATGAACAGAGTTCCTGAAATCAGAAGGAAATGAGATGAACTTACTCATTGTGCCAAAAGTGTTATTAAAAATGAGTGCAGGGAAATAAAAGAGAGCAGGAAGCAGCCAAGCTTATCTTTACCATTGCCCGGGTCAATGTAGAAACCCTCCTTGGTTGACGACATCACTTTATAGGTGATCCTGCCGTTCTCGCCGGAGTCCCTGTCAGTCGCTGTTACTGTGATAACTGCACTTCCTGGTGGTGTGTGCTCAGGAAGAGTAACCTAAGAGAAAAAGAGACATTAATTCTAACATTTGGATACAGGAAACAAACACCCCAGCATTGGATAATATAAAGCTATAACTCATTGTGTGGAGGGCAACAGGCACTGCCTTCACAGAGGGGAAAATACTTTTTATAATGTAGTTCCTTTATCCTGTGTGTGTTTTTCCTTATACTGAGGTCATTTCCTGAGACAGAGTAGTATATTTTTTACAGGCTCATCTCCACAATGGTCCCCAAGTTAATATTAGGCAGTTAAATTTTATCACACCCATTGTGTGCAAGTTAGAAGTGTACAAATGTGTATTTTACAGTGTGTGTCAAGCCCACAAGTGCATTTAATGTTGTCTAGTAGAAATAAACTGTTTCTGAATTTACTTTAAGATCTTATAATTTGTGAATACCTCTAACAAAAACACATTCAAGCAACATTCTCTTTAGATGCCCGTATGAATTTTTAGAAAATAACAACAAATGCAATAAAAATAAAATTAAAGGCATACCTGATAAAGATCATGTGTAAATGCTGGTGCATTGTCATTAATATCTTCCACCAAAATTGTAATGTTGGCCTCAGTTTGCTGCTGGCTGTCAGTGGCTCTGACAGTCAGGGTGTACCAAGTCTTCTCCTCAAAATCCAGAGGGGCAGTGAGTGACACGCCTCCACTATAGCGGTGAATCCCAAACTTGCCTAGTGCTGTTGGGTCTAGCTGTAAAGAGTAGGAGAGGGCAGGACTGGAGTCGACGTCGTTGCCCGTCACGAGAGTGATTTCAGTGCCTATCAAAGTATCTAACAGAAATGAACTTATTAGTTGCATTCAAACACACCACATATATCGCATAGGCATGATTTGTGTGATGATGATCCTTGATCCTTACTGTTTGTAAATGTCAGCACATTGAGTGTTAACCGGAAACTCCAACAATACCTTTTAAATTAAGCAAAACTTACTCTCTGGGATGCGGATTTCCTGGTGCATGGGAATAGTGGGACTGTTGTCATTCTGGTCAACAATAATGACCGTCAGTGTGGCTGAACCTGCGAGTCGTGGACTTCCTCTGTCAGTTGCTGTAACTACCAGCCTGTGGGTGAGAAGAGAAGATGATAATCCAAACCGTCCTCTGTTATTACACTTTGGTGCTACATGAATAAACTGAATTTAACTGAATTGAAAATTATGTGCATATTCTGTTTCAGACTGATCGCACTTTGGTTACAAAAGCAAGAAAGTAAGTAAAAGTTGAAGTTCTTACTTGGTTTGAGTAAAGATCTCACGGTCCATGATGGCTGCTGTGGTAATGCTTCCTGTCACAGGGTCAATCTTGAAGAGGCCACTCATGCTTGATGACTGGATGGAGTAGGTCACCTGACCATTTTGGCCCTGATCCACATCCTCAGCAACAACCTGGAAAGAGAGGACAGAAAGGGAAACAAAGAGGAGGACATTTATTTGTAGCCTTTGTAGAACTCCAATAGACCAAATATCTGTGTAACTCTGTATTAATATTATTATTATTTTAACATTTGTGAGCACCTGTATGATTGGCATTTCATATCCTTGTGCTTCCTTCATGTAGGCCACATAATTCTGCAGCTGGAAACGAGGAAGGTTGTCATTGACATCCTGCAGGATCAAGTTAAAAGCCATGTAAGATGTAGAGGACACAGTTTCAGCCTTCACAACAAGACGGAGTCTTGGGGCGTCTTCAAAGTCTAGTTCCTTGGAGGTCTGCACCCTTATTTCACCTGTGGAACAAACAGTAGGAAGATTTGATTAAAAATTGAAGATCACAATATCCTCGTACTAATTAACCTTCTTGATAACACATTGCATGAGACATACTTTAAGAAACACTTTCAGGGTGAGCGTTACCTGTCGAAGAGCTGATACTGAAGGCCTGCTTTCTGTTCCCACTGAAGAGGCTGTAGCTGATACCGTTACGAGAACCATCTGGGTACTGAGCTTGAGCCTGAGCCACAGTGGTACCTGAATTTTTTCAGTGGAGCAGAGAAAAAAAAATTGTGTTTGTAATTGTTTAAAAAATGATATAGGAGAATAAAAACCTGGTGCACTACTTGCTGTTCCTGATAACACTGCCCAACCTTTTGCTGCGTTCTCCTGTATGCTGACATCTCTAGCATTCCTTGAGAAACGAATTCCGCTGTATTCCACCTCCTTCACATAAATGATCACAACACCCTGTGTAGACTGAGCTGGGCTGCCTTGGTCCATGGCCTCCACTATCAGGGTCCGTTGTGCTTGGGTGAGGTCCGCCAGTCGTTCAGTGGCCTGTATCTCCCCAGTTAGGGAGTTGATACTGAAGCCTTTCACTGGGGTGGCGAAACGGTAAAACACAGAACCATTTGCTCCAAAGTCCTTGTCCTCTGCCTTCATCGTAGCTAAAACCCGCTGGGAACGCCTGTTGGACACTTCAATGACCAGTGGATCTTGGATGAAGAAGGGGGTGTTGTCGTTGACATCCAGGACAGTTACTGTCACCTGTAAGGAAGACGTCATGTCTGAAATCGGATTTCAGATCAAAAATTCAAGCCCAATAAACACCTGAAACAGCTAACCCCTCATTTACCTGAGCAGACGAGTTCCTAGGTGCAGCTGGTGAAAGGTCAACAGCAAAAACCTGGAAGCTGTATGATGCCAGTTTTTCGCGATCCAGAGGGGCTGATGTGGTGATGCGACCATTGTGCTCATCTACAGTGAATGCGCCATGCGCCTCTCGACTGAGGAAATACAGAACCTTCCCATTTAGGTCTTCATCAGCATCGGTGGCTGAAACCTGGATACATACAAAAAAAAGTCAGATGATTAATAACTTTTTTTTCAAGTATTTCCAGTTTTTGAATATCTTTATTTCCATTTCAGCCCACCTCAAGAACCTGTGCTCCCTCTGTAGCATCCTCTGAAATTTCCACCGAGTAGCTACTTTTGCTGAAGACGGGGTTGTTGTCATTGACGTCCAGCACGTTGACTTCCACCGTGACAGTAGCACTGAGAGCAGGGCTGCCTCGGTCTGTGGCCACCACCTCCAGAGTGTATTTTGCATGCGTCTCCCTGTCGAGCCCGCGAGACGTCGACAAGGCTCCTGTGCTGGCGTGGAGTTGAAAATCTCCATCAGGGTCCCCGGCTAGAAGAAGTGGATAGAAAAAAAAAACAAAAAAATCAACGTGAATTCACTGCTGAAAGACGGAGACGAATGGAGACATCTGTGCCAGCTCTCCACTTAGTTCAGATTTTCGCTCTAGAGAGGTAGTACTGCTTTTGATAAGACAAACATTTGGCCACTCTGTGCAGGTTTTATTTGAGATATGGGGGAAACAGGGTCTAGTAAAACACAATAGGGTAAATTAGTCCAAAATCTCTATACAGCCTATCTCCTAGTCAGGACTAAACTCTTACAATAGAGTGGGTACAATATCAGCAAAAATGGGTCCAGGAGTCAATTTTAGTAACACATTAAAATCTCTAAATTCAAACTTTATGATTTTCTGGCCTTTAAAAAAACAACAAAAATGACAAAAATGTAATGTTTCTCCCAGTAAACAGCAATTACAGCAATTGTGGTGACCTAAATCACTCTTTAAAATCTAATAAAATACTTGGATTGGACACACAATGCTGTTTCTCACCAGCAATTCTGTACTCCAGCTCTCCACCAGGACCTGAGTCAGGGTCTGTGGCCTTGAGGATGCAAAGCTCTACAGGAGCCTGGTTCTCTGGCACTTCAAGTCCATAAAACGGCTTTGCAAAGATTGGAGCGTTGTCATTCACGTCCTGCACCGCCACTCGGACTACAGTCTTGGCAAAGTTAGGAGGGAGGCCTCCATCCCTGGCATATACTAATATGAGACAGAAATAAAAGAGATGTTAGAGTCAGTAAAGCAAGTTAAAATAAACTGTTCATATGAGCTGATATATGCTTAAACTAACACATTAATTAAAGCATTTAAATAAACTTGTAAGGGATTTAATACCTGTAAGAGTGTAGTGATCCTGTAGCTCTGTGTCCAGTTCCTTTGTGGTGGTGATGGTTCCTGTCACAGGGTTGATTATAAAGCCTTCCTCTGATACTCCTCCATATGTTATTTGGCCATTAGAACCTTCATGAAAAAAACAAGACGCAAATAGAAATAAAGGCACACAATGGATTTGGCTACATTAAATGTAATAAGGCAGTAATTTCAAAGAATTACAGCTGCAAGTGCCGGTGCTGTAAACTTATAAGGCTCTGGATAAGGATTGTGACCACACATTATCGTTAGCATCTGCATGTGAATGATTTAAAAAGATTTGGTTTCTCAAAACCATTTATGTGTGTGGTTTAGTTCTATGGTTTTTGGGGCCGATCGGCTCTTCCTTCTTACTCATTAAACCAGCACTGAAACTTGGAACCTTTTTTTCCTTCCATATCTTGACTTTCTTGGCATTATTCCTTTGGCCAAAAATAACAACTGTCTTCAATTTGTACAATTTGCTCTTCCTGAACTAAACGAGATCTTACTTTTTAAAGAGGTTTTTGTCAAAGGAGCCACGTATTAGCAATCGGAAAAATGGCTCATTTTTGGGACACATTTTATTTAATTTTAAAATACAATCCAAGCTGAGGCTGCACAGGTATCAAGCTAGTAGCTTACATAACACTCTGTCACTGGGAGCCTTTGTTCCCATAGGTGGTCCCTTCAAATTCGCACCTCAAAGTTTAGAGTAGTTCATTTCAATACAAGCTCACTTAACATAAACACAGAGCACTTAAAAAAGGGTACAAAGATACGATCCTCATGAAATACAAAGAAGAAGAAAATGATGAATTTCAGTGAATGTCTTTGTTTAGCAAGTTACTACTTCATGATTTAGTTTAGTGTTTTAAAACATGATGATATAATAACTTGTATTTTACGCAGTGTATATATTCTGTCATTAGAAATAGGTTTGTTGTAGTTACTGAGGTTTCTATCAGTAAGGAAGCTGGATAAATACAAACTGATAACTTATGGAGAAGTGTTGAGATGAAAGAAAACCATTTAGAATAGATGGAGCAATATTGGGTGAATTTTACCTTATTTTTGTAAAGTATTTCTTTTTTTTTCTTTTTACTAAATGTTTTCTTTTTACTTTTACTATATAAAACAAACTTTTTGCAGCTAATGCTTATTTTGGCTTATTTTGACATTCCTACTAGTCTTGTTCACTTAAAACATTAAACAGCAGTGAGAAAAATGTCACCCATCAGTCATGTGACTGAGATAAAGTGGTCTTGTCAAGGCATGATTGGTCTATTTTAGTCTCTTGCTCTCCAACTCAAGCAGTTCTCCCACCTCTCAGCTCAGCAGTCATGACTGAGATTAAGCTGATTCTCTCTTTCACTTCAGCTCTGGCTGTCTCTTAAACTCTCATTCATTTGTTATAGGTTTATATGTTCAGTCCCAGTTATTTAAAAGAAAATTCACTTTCATTATAACCTCATACATCCTACTAGTGTTCACTGGCCATGCTTTTAGACGTCTAGCAAGTTGAGTGGACAAATTGAAGACATAAATTGCAGATATATTCTGCAGCACACAGAACATCTTTCCGCACATCCTCCCTGCCCTTTAAGCTCACTTCTTCTCATTCACTGCACATACTCTAAACTTTAAACTTTAATAAAACATTTAAACCAACCTTGGTCCCGGTCAGTGGCCGTTACTGTCAACACTGAGGCTCCTGGTCCTTGGTTTTCCATCACCTGTGCCTCGAACTCTGCCCGCAGGAACACCGGCGCCTCGTCATTCACGTCAATCACCTGCACGCACAGCACCTGAGAGGTGGAAAGCTGCGGTGTTCCATGATCTTCTGCTACAATAGTGAGATTGAAGACTTCTTGCTCTTCACGGTCTAGGGATTTAAGGATGGAGAGAGAGCCTAGGAGGGAAAGAGAAGAATAATCAGAGAGTGCTGCATAACAGCTTTCTAAAACTTTCCCCAAAATACTTAAAATGAAACGGATACTCTACAGATTTTTTTTTTTTTTTGGCCTTTTTCTGTGTTCTTTGCTGCTTTTGTGTCTAAGTGTGTGTTTGGATTATTTTTGTGAACGTGCAATTTTCTGTACCTGTGATTTTCTGTGCCTTTTATGCCTGAAGGACTTGTAAAAGTAAAAACCTTCACAGCTTTGCTTTATGAGATTTTCCACTGAAAGCCCAGAAAGTACAGCTACTTCATACCAGCTATTCAATTCTGGCACTTTGAACATGCATTGAAATGTGTATCCACTTATTATCACTTAACGTGTATGATTACTGTAAACATTGTAAAACAGGCACACAGGTAAACACACGCTTCTGTTTGAGCTGCAATCCCAAATCAACTCATGGCCTTGCTTTAGGTCAATATGCTTTTTTTTTTTAATGCAACACGATCATATATGTTTGCATTTAAGTCTGCAAGCCATTAGCCGAAATGTGTATATGGGTACTTTATGTAAATCATACCAGTTTACACAGGGTCTGTGATTCAGACTCTTACCTAGATGTCACAAACCAGTCATCACCCTGACGTTCAAGGCAAAGTAAGAGGCCATATGAAGTGTGTGTGTGTGTGTGTGTGTGTACTTTTCACAGGAGACTACAAGCTTAGCTGGCATGCAGAAGCCTGAGAGACGTGTGTAATTTATAAATGTTACAGCTTGCCAAACATACATTGTGTGTAGAACTTTTTGTGAGGCTGAGGCTCTGATGTTTCTGTGAGGTCTCGCTAGCTGCCCTGTTTTAGTTAAAAGAAAACAGATGCAAACCATCTAGCGAACTATTGCATTACACACTCGAGCCAAGTTTGCTTTACTGATACAGTATCGACCATATGATAAAGGTGGTGTTACCCTTTATCATCAAATGCCATAGTAAATTTAAGAAAATGTGCATTATAGAAAATGCAATGCTGTACAAAAGCCCTCATTTCTTTATATTTCGTTAGGAAAATGTGAAACAGGTGCAGCAATTTATTGAAACGTGTCGCCACACACAGAAACATATTATATAAGTAGGGCAAAAACAGTATATAAGGCAAAACAGTGTTTTGAACAGTTTTTATAACTCTAACAAACTTGAAAGTCAATATTTGGTCTGACCACCTATATTTTTCAACATAGCCTGAATTCACTTATTATAATTTCTTCAGTTAGTCTTGAATATTGGGCTTATTATTAGGCTTTAGAAAACACTAGTTTGATCAACTGAAGGGTCAGACGCAGGTCCTGTGTCAACGTTTTGTTGGATTTTTTCATATTGCTTTAAGACATGACTTCCATGTATTGTTCATATTCTATAAATACATTTACAGGCCTGCCACGTCTTTTTTATTTTATTTTTTAGGTTCTCACTACACAGCATGGAAAGGTATGCCAAGTTTTCAGCTAATAGCTCTTTGGGAGTCACATTGTTGTTGCAAAAATACTATTTTATGTCTGTTAAAGTGTGTTATCTTTGGCTTTTTTTGTAGATTCGACTAAAGAAATGGGGAAAAATATGTGTTTATGTGACAGGCTGCTGGTAACAAAGCGCCTTAAGTTGTCTGTTATGCTTAGACAAAAAACTACTTCAACCATTGAGTTAGGTGCCTTTTGTGTGTTTGAATGATTCATAGGTCAGAGTTAAGTGTTTTAACAAAAAACATTCCTTTGAAAATGCTCAGGCACAAGACTTGGACTGAAAATGAGGGGGAAAAAAAGCAGCCAGTGTCCAAAGATGAACTTTGAAAGACCCTCACAAACCCTGGAGAACTATTCCTCAATGCCACTTTAAACAGTCAGAAGAAAGTGTTGCTTCTTGGAAGCAAAATATAAACAAATCAGGGGTGGCTCAAAATTTTTGCAAAGTACTGTATACAGAACATTTAATCCACAGCACATAAATTACCCAAGTATCCATTTATCCAAGCATATTACTTAAATGATGCCTTAAACAGTCAGATATAGAACTGTATAGGCAATCAATTAAATGTAAATTGTAGTTCATAAAACAAAGTAATTGAAAATTAAAAACTTATAAGCAATAATAAATCTATTGATACCCTCCGCGTTAGCCAGGGGGTTTGGTGCATGTCTTCACAATACATGCTAATGTGTCATTACAGCTATTAATAACCAAAAGCCTAACACCAACACGCCTGAGAAACAAACCAGAAGTGAAATCACTCCCTGTTGAGGAGCCAGACACTTGACAGTAATGGCGTAAAGACTTTCTTCCATCTGGAAGCTACATTAATGTCTGTGTCGTAGTTGTTAATCTCATCCCAGAAAGCGCTGAGCACGCCCACACCACCACGCTCCAACAATGAAGAGATCACATATGAAGAAAAAAAATATCAAGAGCTATCCACATCTCTAGCCCAAATAAAGATTGGTTCCCATGAACAAATCCATCAAGAAAAGGACACCAAGTATGATTCCAAAGAAATATTACACAGCAGCACTTCGGTGTCTAATTATGATCTTCTGGAAAGTTTTGTTCATCCAGGCGGCTTCCATCAATCATTAAATCCCAAAGAAAAAGGCCACAGGCTAGCCCTGCTGTGTTAAATCACTTAAACCAGGATTATAAGCACAAGAAACTATGTGGTGAATTTTACTTTACTCGTTTTTTGATGGAGTGTAAATTGGATAGTCATGGAAAGTTCCCTGTGTCTTGAGATATCGATTTCACATTACAGTATTTTCAAATGGTTCGTCCCACCCTCAAAGCTCACCGGTGTCAGGGTTCAGGCTGAAGCGACCAGCGCTGTTGCCTGCCTGAATTCTGTATGATACTCTGCCATTTTCTCCTTCGTCTGAATCTCGAGCCATGACGTACAAAATCACAAACCTGCCAACACACAAACCAAACATCATCACGGAAATGCACTTGAGGATTCCAAAGTATTTTATTACCGACACTGACGTGACACTCACCCTACAGGCTGATCCTCCATGACGCTGACCGCAGACGGAGAGCTGAAGACCGGCGCGTTGTCGTTTTCGTCTGTCACGAACACTCGGGCGGTGACTGAACTCCAGCGTCTCTGAGAGATATCCACTGCCTGGTCTGTGGCTCGCACCACGAGGTAAAGGGAGGGTGTGGACTCACGGTCTAACTTCTGCCCCAGGGTGAGGACTCCGCTTGAGGGGTCGAGGATGAGGAAGTCAGGAGTTTGAGGCCAGAAGTGCTCGATGGAATAGCGCAGCTCACTGTTGGGTCCACTGCCATCCTATAAAACAAAAAGAAAGAACGGACAAATTAGACAGGAAGTGGATAGATTATTCTCTTTCTACTTTTCTTCTGCAGGAAATTTAACAACAACAACACTGATAATGAATTGATCATTAAATTAATAAAATGCTTTATTAGGATAAAACGATCAATTTGAAGATGTCAGTTCTGTTAACAGATAACAGAATAACTGATATTTTAGGATTAAACAATAACAAAAAGCAGTGAATATAAAGCTGAAAACAACATGAATAACAACATAACTCAAATTAACTGTGCTTTATTGAAAACATATTGATCCCATAAACTCTTTCCCACCTGATCCACAGCTTGGAAGGTGTATATGGAAGCCCCTGGTTCGATGTTCTCGTGGATCACAATGGTAACGGGGTCTTCAGTGAACTGGGGCGCGTGGTCATTGCTGTCCTGCACGTTGATATCTAGTTTCACCAGGTGGCTGCTGGGAAATGCCTGAGAGAAGTCCGACACCTCGATGTGCAGGGTGTATCTTGAGCCCTTCTCATAGTCCAGCTCCCGGACCACGTACACATCGCCCTTTAAGTGGTCCACCATAAAGGTCCCATCGCGATCTGTCCCTCCCACGACCAGGTAGGTCACCTGGCCTTCCAATAGAGCAGATTCATGCTGATCAGGTGGACGGACTGAACCGATGACAGAGCCTGGAACTGCCCCTTCGACTGTGTTCAGGGTCATAGAGAGAACGTTGGGCTTGGGGCTGGACCTGGAAGAGCTGAGAACCTAAAGAAAAGGAAACTAGGGTCAAACAAACCAATTTCCTGAGTATTTGTGGTAAAGTCTTTCCAATAATAATTGTGATTTAGATTGCAGTGTAATTCATCCATGGATCTGTCCCAAAACAGACTGAAACAACACTTCTCAGTAACAAAAAAAGGAGGAAAGTGGCAAGAAGCTGTATACGTGTGTTAAAGGATCTGATTTCCTCTGATATTCTGCAGACAATGCATCTATATGGCTCTCATCGCAACCCATCCCTAAACATAGCCTTGGGCTGTAGTCTGTTTCTGTTTTGTTGTTAATGCTATAATAACCTTCACAGGCACTCTCACTGTGCATGAAGGCATTACGTGTAATCCTTCCAGTAAATATCTTGACACTGCCGCATTCTGGCTTCAACTTGAGAGTCAGGCTTTGTGACCTGTGACAAAATAATGAAGGGTGTGATAGTAGGGAAAACTGTAAGTGTTCCAGTTCAAATAATTCAGAGCAATAAGCAACCTCCACATATGCTACAGGCTGCTCCAATGGGAAACAAATACGAGCCAGAGGGCCTTTGACACTTTGAACCACTTCAGGGTTCAACACTGTTCTGGGACGGATCAAAGAGCTCTGAGGAAATACAAGCAGATTTTCTGGTTTCATCATCAAGAAATACACACACGGACACAAACCTACATTCACACACACGCGCGCACACACACTCCTTTGTCCTCAATATCTATACCGATTAATGGAGGTTTTTTCCTCCATTAATTGGACTCAAACTAAAACTAAAAGAGGGGGGACGTGATGTGGTTAAGTCTGACCACTCTTTGCACGTATTTGCAGGTGAAATGCACTACTATCCACACATTATCAAGGCCCATTTGTTACTACCTCACCCCGACTCACTCACACCTTGACCCATGAGACCTTTAATAACAACCTTTTAACTCTTACTCGTAAGAGTTAAATTCTTGGGGACTTTCCATCAGTTTTTAGAACTGAAGAAGCCTCTATGCTCTATCCTTGAAGCCTCCAGTTGCTATAACTCAAGTGCCTATAGGACTACATCACTACTTTTGATCACTTTTTATTAAAAAAAAAAAAAAAAACAGCAGTTGAAGCAGAAGTATGTTGCAGCTTTTCCTCCATGCTTCATTGTAGTGCCGACACAAACAATAACTGATTGCACTGAAATTGTAATTTTGTGTTCTGGGCTCAAGCTCCAAATGGATGACTACAGCTGGTGAAAGTCTGTTTTTTAAGTAATTTGCTTAAATGCACTTCCTCAGATCACATAATTTAATGAGCTGGCAGCACTAACAAATGCGCTGCACTGCACTACTTATACTTTTTCGCCTCATTTGCCTTTTCTCTGTACAGGCTAACTATCATGTGTACTGTAGTACATGTGGTGTACAACGGTATCCGTGTGTCTGATTTTACGCGCAGCTAAGGGAAATGTTATCTCAAAATCATTAACTGGAAACGTTACCTCATGCAAGTGTTTGAACGTGTCATTACAGCGAGCGTGTCTCTGTGCGTGCATGTATCACTGCTTGCTACTGTACTGCGGTGTATTCCCTTTCTCTCTGTGTGATTTGATGCAGCTGGCTTTCATCAAATCTCATCTGGGAGCATTTGATTCCAAGGTGCCTGTTTCCCCTCTGTCTAATCTCAGAGCCGCACAAGCAGTGCACAGGCGAAATCTAAGGCAAGCACTCCCACCGTAATTAGCATCCTTTTCCTTTCTGAAATCACATCGCACAAAAACACTGAGCTCTGAAGCTTTTTTTTCCTGCAGTTGAATTCCTGATATTGTATGTTGATATGGAGGACTGACCCTCCTCCAGAAAGTTCACAGTATTAGCTCAGTCTTTCGCACCATGGGTTCTAGTTACCCCTCTAACCTTTGGATCAGGAAACACCCACTAGATTGGATAGAGCTCTTTGTTTATAAAGGCACAGGTTCAGTTTCTCTCTTTCTCATATTTACCTCTTTTCCAAATTCCTTTGACAGTCAAACTGCTCACTGTTTTCCTCAGATTGAGGAAATTACAGCTTGTGTTACAGAAAGAAACGCAGAAGGACTGAGGTGAAGCACAGATGTTTAGGTTTGGTCACCAGACTTTGTGTCCAATCAGGAGATGTCACAGAATATTTTTGAAATTCAGAGCATATGAGGATGTTTGGCAGCTGGGTAAGGATATGAAAATGTGCAGATTGTGTTTACTTGTATTCGTAGCTGGCAGGTGGAGCTGAGGGTCGGCGCGCCGTGGTCAGCAGCAGTCACAGTGAAGGCATACTCGGCTCGCTCTGTCAATCTCAGAGGGGAAGCGGTTCTAAGCTCACCGGTGGTTGGATTGATGGAGAAACGCTCTGCTCTGGAGCCTGAAGTAAATGAAACAAACATTATCAATGTATGTTATGTGGATGCCGTGGCAGGTGGAAAAATCTGTAAATTTGTGGCTTTAAGACGAATTATGAGGCTCACCTGATAATGAGTAATAGATGGTGCCATTCTCTCCCTCGTCTGGGTCTTTAGCTGCCACCGTTCCTATGACTGTTCCTGATGGAAGCCCCTCAGTCACCTGCAAAGAAGTATTGTTACTCACCGGGAATGAACACAACTGCAGATCCATTAAATCCTCCCTATTTGCTACGATACCACCTCTCTGTGGGTTAATGTCACACCCCACTAATAAAACCCCAGCATGCACAGAAGAAAATTACATTCATTGATATATAATATTTATCCCCCGAAGCTGCTTGCTGATATAACTAATCTCCCCCTCCCTTCTCACCTGAAGCACCAGCTCCCTGTCAGGCCTGGCATGAATGAAACTGGGGGCGTGGTCATTTTCGTCCAGCACAGTGATATGAGCAGTCCCTGTAGCACTGCGAGGGGGCGTACCCCCGTCCTGTACAACCACAATAACCTGATAGCTGGACTGCTGCTCTCTGTCCAGTGCAAGGCGGGTACTAATCTCACCTAAAGCAAAAAAAAGGACACAAGGGAAGCCGTTGAGTAATTACCATGTCAATTTAATTTAATTGAGAAAGAGCAAATCATCAACTCCTCAAGGGAAATTATGCTGGTATTATCACTGCTTACGAAGTAACTACATTTCATGCTGCGCAGCACAGTTAAAAAAACCTGCTAAGTGTACTATTATCCCTACTTGTGTTATGGTTACGGTGTTCATTGTTACCTGTTTGCGAGTTAATCTGAAAATGCCTGTCTGTGTGCAGCAGCCTGTAGGTGAGTCGAGCATTTAGTCCTGCGTCTCTGTCCGTTGCAGAAAACCTGCCGAAGCCCGTTCCTGCGTGCAGGTTTTCTCTGACAGCCAGAAACACCCTCTCCTGGCTCAGTCGAGGGGAGTTGTCATTTTCATCCGTCACTGTTACCCGGACGGTTGCGCTGCCGGTTCTTCCTGCACCACCTGGGCCCGAGGTGGCAAGAACAGTCAACAGGAACATGTCTTTGACTTCTCGGTCTAAAGAGCTCCGAACAAACAGCCAACCGCTATCTGGCATGATGCCAAAACCTGCGGCATCACCATCAGGTCTGAGGCGGTAGGAAATAGAGGAGGAAGATGAGGAGGAGGAGGAGCTTCCACCATTTCCAGAAGCCTCTCTGTTAAGTGCACGGACCTGAAGGAAGCGCGTGTTTAGAGGGGTGTTTTCACGTAGCTCCACGCGGTACGTGAGGGTATCAAAGTTTGGGCCTTGAGCGTCTTGTGCTTGGATGTGGACCACAAGAGTGAAGGTGGAGCTAAGTTGAGGTGCTCCACCATCCTTGGCAACCACCTGAAGGTCATAGCGAGGGACACTTTCATATGATAGACTCCCGATTAGACGTACCTCCCCACTGCCCCTGTCAACGCCAAATGTCCTCTGGCCACTGCTGCCTGCAGCCCCAGCAGAGACTAGGTCGAAGCTGAGCTGACCGTTATGGCCGGAGTCTTTGTCGGTGGCCTGAATACGGTAGATAATCGTCCCCATTTTGGTGATCTCAGGTAAAAGAAGGGACTCGGATGAGGATGGCAGGAAGGTAGGGGCATTGTCATTGATGTCTGCAATGGTTATGTGTACCCGGCTGATTCCATATGCCGGAGGAGAGCCAGATCGTGCCTGGATCTCCAGGTCAAGACTGGGGCAGGTCTCGTGGTCCAGAGGAAGGGCTGAGCGAATGGTACCAGAGGCGCTGTCCACTGTAAAGTAGCCATGAGGGTCTCCAGATGAAATAGAGTAGAAAATATCCTTAGAGCCACCTGATGGAAGACAGAAGATGTAAGGAAATAGTGAGAAATTATGCCACAATGGAAATTGTGGGATTTTCAAATTAAAATACAATAAAACGGAAAACAACTGAGAGGTTGAAATATTAAGTGTTTACTAAGAAATAATAATATGAAGACCAAAAATCAGATTCACTGAGAGCCTTGTATACCACCACAGCCATCTGTCCACTACACCACTGATTAGTCTGACTCAAAATTACATCCCAATTAAAATCCATCATTGACCCTGAGAGAAAATAGGAGTACGAGTAGAAAATAATTGGCAGTAAATTGTGCACCGTGAGGCGGATGTGATTTCTTAATGGAGTGTATACAATTGTTGCTTGGTTATTTCTACAACTACTCAAGAGATAAGGCATCATGCTGCAGCCCATTAGTGCATTTTTGTCCTGGTACTTGTCAGGAAGATGAAAATGGGCAAGTCGCACAGAACTGCTTCTCACTAGGGAGGTATGCAAGTGTTAAAAGCAAGCCTGAAATAACCAAAGCAGACCCAGGAATCCAATAAAGCATGTGAGCGTACAAGGGCCTCACCTGTCTTGGCGGAAGCACGAACCACTCCCACTGCCGTCCCCCTGAGAACATCCTCCGACACGGTAAAGAAGTACTGTGCCTGTTCAAACACCGGAGACGCCACTGAGCCCCCCACCACGCTCACGTTCACTCTGGCATTTACCGGTGCTGTAAGACCGCCCCCATCCTCAGCCGATATG
This sequence comes from Oreochromis aureus, assembly GCF_013358895.1. NCBI lineage: Eukaryota > Metazoa > Chordata > Actinopteri > Cichliformes > Cichlidae > Oreochromis > Oreochromis aureus. The sequence goes on along the minus strand of NC_052951.1, from coordinate 16,679,040 downwards.
ACCATGGAGATTACTGTGTTGGCTTTGCCATGGAGTGAGCGGGAGAGAGAGATCACACCTGCAAAAAATAGATACATACAGACAACAAGTCCGTTTTTATGTGAGTCGTAACATACATGATTGTGCTGCACATGCAATCATAATAAACCACTACACACCTGTGTCCTTATTAAGGGTAAAGAAACTAGATCCTCCTCCAGGTACAGTGCGGTATGTTACTCTTCCGTTTTCTCCCACATCAGGGTCATTGGCTGTTACCTTGACGACAGACGTTCCTGGAGCACTATGGGTACTGAGACTGACTGTGTACAGGACTGGATAGAAGATGGGCCTGTTATCATTGATGTCCACCACCGTGACCCTCACACGGGCTACTGAACTTAGACCACCCTGTAAAGGAAATGTTAAAAAATGGTTTGATCTAGTTTATTTGAATACAGAAAACCCTAAAGTATCAGCAAGCTAAGCCGCCTTACATGAGGAGGCACAAAGAAGGAAAGGATAGTGCTAGACTGGATCAGCAGGAGGAATACTGTACTGCGCTGTGTGATCTGCTTTTTTAACCTGCTTTTCTGCTATCAACAGACCAACAGCTCTAAAAGTTTCAAAAATTTTAAAAATATACAGTCTACACATCAGTTGGTGACACCACAGAAGCTACATCCATGTTTTATGTGCTGTCTTTATCAGAGCTCTGCTGACTTGACTATTGACCCATAACTGGATGCTAAACCATAAGAAGAGCTAGTTAAGTTAAACCACCGCCTCCCTCCCTTCTAGCACAGTGTAACAAAGAAAACAGCATTCACTCTGTGTATTACCCCCTAGTGAAAAGTAACAATGCAGGGCTTTTAAAGGTATTAAACTATTAGAACAGTTTTATCTCCATGCCGTTGAATGCATTAATCAATGAGTAGAGTTTGCACTCATTACACTATCTGTGGCTTAGCTTTATGAGACCATTAAAAACAGAGACAGCTGAGACAAGGGGGCAGACCCGAGCTGAATATTTGGAAATGAGCAGGTAACACTACAGGACCACGATGACTAACAATAACAAATTTACAACAATCAATGCGTTTCTATTACCTTATGTAAGCCAACAATGCACAAGAGATTCAATTGTTTATTGCATGTCCTATCGAAATAGGAATTTCAATTCCTATTTAAGTCAATCCTTTGGGAATAACTGATAGTTTAACCTTATCCCTCTTGGAATTCCCTCTGATTGTTTTGCCCAGCTGCTGAGAAACTGGATAGTGTCTTCATTAAACACGTCCTGTCACTTTGATCAGATTTACTCGAGTGCAGCTTTAGACTTCTTTAATTTGCTTTCACCCTGTCACTTTGATCAGAAGAAATATTACATATGCAGCAGGCAACGTGTTTTGTCATGAAGCAACTTCAATCAGCTGAACTATCCCTCATCTAGCTACAGAACTAATGCCGTGACTTTCGTTGAAGTTCGAGCCTTTGACTTTTTCCATCTCCTTCAGAAGTCTATTTCAGTTACAAATAATTAGGCTTTGATTGCAAAAACATGCAAAGCATGAGGGATTACTTCAACATTTAATGTGCGTTTGCTTTGATTCAAAGAGGTAGCTGAAATGCTCCATATGCAACTGTGGCTGGTTAGCTTAGCTTAGCACGAGGAACACATAAAAATGCATTTTATTTTCTCTGAAAACAGGAATTTCCAACAGAATCTCTAAGGCTCACTAATTAACACTAATATTTCTCACATTTTAACATGCAGTTCTCACATCAGGAATGTAATTCTCACCAGTCTTAATGCAGTTCTTAAAACACCTACTGCTTCTTCTTCTTCCATCTGCTTCCTTTAAAGGATCATCTGCCTCTGTTTTAACCTATCCCTAAGTCTCACTGCCATCCTATAAACCTTTCATTCACTGTTGCTGCTACTGTGTACTGCTAAAATATTAAAATATTTATGTGTTTTCTTGTTTTTAATCTCACATGCTCTGATAAATTGGTTTAAAAAGCATTACTGATTTGAGAAATCAATGAAGAATGGTAAGAAGCTAAGAAATGTGTTCCTGATGTGAACATTGCATCAAAGCAATCGAGAAAAACTGGGATCTATCCAAATATAAGAATTACATATTGCAGTTTAACAGGATGGTGCTACTGGTTTTCCCACATTATCATTTATCATACAGAGAGGTTTCAATCCTGTCTTCTGTCTCTTTGCCAGAAAGTAATGAAGCATATTCCTCAAATGTCACTTGATGTTTCGAGGAGTATTCTGATAAGATATCCACCTTTCAGAGCTTACAACGATTTTCTGTAGTTACTTACTCCATCTGTTGCTGTGACAGTCAGGTCAAACTTGTCCTGTCCCTCATCCCGGTCCAGAGCTGTGCTGGTGCAAAGTTGGCCAGTCTCCTTGTTGATGGTAAACTGGGTTGGCAATGTGTTTCCAGAGCTTGAACCCAGGTTGTAGCTTATAGTACCAAAAGAACCACGGTCCTCATCTGTGGCAGATACCTGAGGGGAAAAGAGACCCGGGGTAAGATAGATGCCAGTGCCAACTAGCCTAAGAGACACATAAGGATTTCAAAAACCATCACATCCAGCAGGTCCCACAATCTGCATGAAATAAATCCTACATGTGTCATGACTATTATATACGAGCTAAGGGCCTTTCTGTTATCACAATAATGTCCCATAACACAATCACCTCATAGGCCCATACATCTGCGCTTGTCCAAATATCACACACCATAGCACTACTTGTTATGATTTCCAGACTACTATAAAAACGAGCATCTGTGAGAGCAATTCTTTTTTATATACCGCAGATATGTGGTATGTAAAAAAAATAGATCTCTTCAATGGTGTGTTTGAAAAGCTGGCAAAGAAACCGAGAAGAGAAGAGAAGAGAAGAGAAGAGAAGAGAAGAGAAGAGAAGAGAAGAGAAGAGAAGAGTCAGCGTACAGAGAGGAAGTGCAGAGGCTAACGGACTGGTGTAAAGACAACAACCTGTCTCTGAATGTTGACAAGACAAAAGAGATGGTTGTTGACTTTAGGAGGACACGAGGCGACCATTCACCGCTGAGCATCAACGGCTCCTCTGTGGAGATCGTCGACAGCACCAAATTCATGGGCGTCCACCTGGAGAAGGACCTCGGCTGGTCCCTCAACACCAGCTTCCTGCACAAGAAAGCCCAACAGCGTCTCTTCTTTCTGAGAAGACTGAGAAAGGCCCAGCTTCCACCACCGATCCTGACCACCTTCTATAGAGGAACTATCGAGAGCATCCTGAGCGGCTGCATCACTGTCTGGTTTGGGAACTGTGCCATATCGGACCGCAAGACCCTACAGCGGATAGTGGGAACAGCAGAGAAGATCATCGGGGTCTCTCTCCCCTCTATTAAGGACATCTACACCACACGCTGCATTCGCAAAAGCCACCAGCATTGTGGCTGATTGGACACACCCTCTCACACACTCTTCACACTCCTGCCATCTGGAAAGAGGTACCGAAGCATTCGGGCACACACATCCAGACTGTGCAACAGCTTCTTTCCACAAGCCATCCGTCTCCTCAACAAAAAGGGACTGGACTGATAAACACACACACACACACACACACACACACACACACACACACACACACTATCACTCAGCTCAACTCAACTACCTCAAAGCATTGAGACTGGACTTACACATCAACCTGTAAATGCTCTTTTTGCACAATATTTTTATGTTTACTGTTTCCTTTGCACTACCTACCTAGTTAGATAGTTAGTTTTAGTTAGATAGTTAGTTTTTGTTAATTTATGTTGTAATTTATGTTAGGTCAGTCTGTCCTGTCTCTAGTTAGCTAGTTTAGTGTTTTTCTGTTAATTTATGTTGTAAATTTATGTTGCATGTAGCACCTTGGCCCTGGAGGAACGTTGTTTCGCTTCACTGTCTACAAACTGTATATGGCTGAAGTGACAATAAAGCCAACTTGACTTGACTTGACTTGAGAAGAGAAGAGAAGAGAAGAGAAGAGAAGAGAAGAGAAGAGAATGTGGATGTTTATGGAGTCCAGCTTATGGCTTTAAACAAGGCATTAATGGATGTGAAAAAGTCAAGTGGTACACGATGGCTTTCATATCACACTGAACTATGATTCAGACTGATACACACACATCATGACTTGAGAACCACTTAAATACACCTCAGAAAATTTCTCTATTTCTTTGCTCTAAACAGGCCTGCGTGACCCAACCTCAGACCCATTTGCTCATATTTACCTAACATCCTTTTTTTTTTACCACACAAACTGAAAAGCACCCACCACATAAATACACATTAACCCGTATGTGCTGACAAATTCTATTAAAACATTTATAATACCACAAAGATTTCCTTGCAAAACACAAAAAGGAAACGGCCTGTGTTCTCTGGGGTGCTGCTTCCGACTGAAGTTCTGCACGGCTCCATAACTTTGTTTGGTGGCATTTATGGTCCTTGTTAAAAGTAACATTCTTGCTCAGATATCCAAGCCTTGAAGGTGAGCCAAGATCCAGGAGGCCTCACGACATCGCTCCCTCTCAGTAGTACAGTCGCTTCTCTTATGGTAAACCAACAACAGTAACTTACAACATCTGAAATCTTGGATTTAGGTTTTGATGTTAATACAGATTTCATTTTTTTCTGACAAAGGAAGCTTGTCTAAATCACAAAAAAACAGGTTTTATTTTCAGATTTGGAGAATATTGGATTTTATTAAAAAGATATAAGCAGTAATATTATAAGAAAACATTTTAGAAGTTGCCCTGGCTAACACCTGGTCTTACCACACTCAGTGCAGCCAGCAGATTTTTGGGCTAACACTTCCTGTTCGAGTCACTGCCTACTGATGTGGACAAAAAGCTATAAGAAAAAGCTAAACCAGATTATGTGTCAGATTATAGGTGATGATTTCAAAACTTAATTATGGCGGCTGCAATCATTCTTTTGTTCTCCACACAGATCCAAGCAAATCCAGACCCCAGATTACAAACAGAAAACACACAGATTATCAAACATGGCTACAATGACCAGTCAATATACATGGTAAATGGATTGGTATTTATATAGTGCCTTTCTACTCAACTGCAGCACTCAAAGCACTTTCTACTACAAGTCTCACACATTCATACAGTGCTTTTTATCTTCACCTAAGGACTTTTATCTAACATTCACACACACACAAAAAACCCAGGAGTTCAGTATCTTGCCCAAGGATACATCATCATGTAGACAGGAGGATCAGTCAACCTGCTCTCTCATCTGAGCCACCACCACCCACAGCCATCAATTACAAATTTCATCATATAAACATTTCTGCATTTCTTCAGACATGTATGTTTTTGTGTTGCCACAGGATTTTCCCTCCCTGCTAGCTTCTCAAAAGTCATTTAAAATCATAAAATATGCAAGTAAAAGACACGTTCCTTATGTCTGTGCTTGTTATTTAATGATTTTGTCACACATCTGAATCTTGCATTCTGGCCCAGAACCCCACAGAGGACAGGACCACCGTAGCAGACATCCGGCTCGTCTTCCTTCCAACTCAGCAACACATGTCTTCATCATTACACTTACCTATTAGCTACAGATGAACACTACCACCTTGACTCATACTGTTTCTCCTATTGGAAATTAAGGCATGGTAATATTAGTAGAGCTCATTTACAGTTGCTGCATTACCATGGCTAGACAGTCGTGGTTTTGAGGGGTCATACTGTGCCTCTTTTTTTGCCAGTGTTTACACCTGAGGGGGATTTAGATCATCGCTGGGACTTCCTATTGAGTACAATGTTGAGACTATGCTATCTTCAGGATCTAGGTTCATGTCTGAATGTTCATCATATCTTCCCGGCTGTCTGTGATGGATTAGCCACCTGTGGTCGCCATTTGGGCCATTGTCCACGTGCTTGTATATATGATGACCCCAATTTTTTCACTAATTATAATTAAACATCCATGACCGCCCACTTGGACATGGGGTGATGACATTGTCACCTCTATATTTACCCCAAAAGGTATGTCTCCATAAAGACAGGGCAGAGGGTGTTCTACATAAGTAAGGCAACACAGGAGGTGTAATTAAATTTGCTGGGCTTATATGACACACATGGGTTACAGGATTGAAATACTCTTTTTAAAAAAATGGACTTGGACTGGAAAAAAACCTGCACAGGGAGTCTGGGAAGAAAAAGAAGAGCAGCACATTGATTCTCCACACACTAAAATGTAAAAACCCAAACAGTATGGTATGGATTCTTCATGCTGGAAAAATATGCAAGACAAAAACACAAGACTGTGGTAGAAAATGGCTCGAAAGCTCACTTTCACATAAACCACGGGAGCTATAAAACAAAGACAAAATGATTTGTGCTTTCATGCTGCTACAAACTGTATACAGTACAGTGGCTGTGTTGTTCAAAAGCCAAAGTGCGATAAAAAAAATGCAGAGTTAAAACTTCAAGGATGGAGCACATGACAATATCTTTAAAGGAGCACATTTTGAAATGTGTAGTATCAAATCAACAATCCTGAAAAGACATGAGCTTACAGGGTCATCTCTGCCATCAGTCATTTTTTCCTCTGTCAATCCATCTGACAGTATGGCACCAGTGTTTAGTTAGACTGCACAGGCTGGCAGGGTGGATGCCATAAGATATCAGAAATTCCCCCTCCAATTTGTTGCCCTAACCTACAGCTCTTATCTCGACTTACAAAAAAAGTAGCACAGGTTTAAAGCCAATAAGGTAATCTTGTAAACACACACACTCGACATGTCTTCATAAATCAAGGGGTCTGGTAGGCCAGAAAAGGGTTTCTGCCAGGGACGAATCGCTCCGACGAGGGAGCCTGCTCTGTGCTCCATGAACAGCCTGCCTCGCCTCTGCTTAACTACTCCTTATCGTACATCCTGGAGGTAAACATGTAGCTACATAGTAACACAAAAACAGACACCCGTCTGTACCTTTTAACATCTAAGTCTCTCTGTGGGTTTGTGCATATTTATAGTCAAGTTATTAGAGAATCTGTTTTGTAAACAAAAAGTCCAAAAAGATTCATTTCCTTTTTTTGTGAAGCTCTATAGCCAGACACCGAATTAAGAAGCACATATGGTGCTCGATATAACATGAAAGGACAATAATAGTGGTTTTGCAAGTTGATCTTTTATATTTTGGTGGAGCAAAGAGAAACTAATGGCTGCCTGGAAGGTGGTAAATGCCTGAACTGTGGTTCACTTTGGCAGTAATGCTAAGTATACACAATTTGCAGTTAATGGGCTAAATCTTGCAAAACCACTAATGTGGTTACTTTCTTTGGGAACGCTGATATCACACCTGACGTATGAAAAGGCAGAAATTTTTAGAGAAAAGATTGAAAAAATAAGCCAGGAATTTACTGATAGCAGCGGGTTAAGATAACAAAAATCAGCCATTAGTACGAGGAACCTCATACCAGGGCTCCGTGTGCAATAAAGCCGTTTGGATGGAAATATTCAACTGAGTAAATAAAGCAGGCAACATGGCTGAAAATGTCATTTTATTGTAACTAACCTCTCTTGTATGTCAAGTCCTTTCCAAAGTGCATCATCTGAAATTCCATATTTATAACTTCCTTTCTGGCTATGAGGATATGTACCAAAAGTCTTACAGAGCACTTAGCAGACTCTGAAAAGAAACAATGCTTCACTTAAGCATCTGAATTTGAAATGCATCAAACACTGTTACACATAAAAACACAGTTTTGATTTGCCTATGGTGCAGTCCATTGACTGACTGTATATCTGTTAAAAGGCACAGCTGAAGTTTGAAGTAAAAGCCTGCCGTGGGCGATGTGAAAAACAGTCGCGAAGAGCGTGCCGAGTATCAGATTCACCCCGGACTGAGGCTGGGAGCTTTTTTGTCCACAGAGAGCCATTCATCCTTGGCTGGGACAGTAGAAGAGCGATCACTCACCGGAGCATTAGCAAAGAGCCAGACCTCATCATTCATTTGCCTCACTCTTCTTCACAACTGTTCCCTTTTTCGTGTCCCTGGTCTCTCTACCTTTCCACTTAGCTTTTCTGTTATGCGCCTACTGTCACTCTAATTCTCTCTGAAAAAGACTGGATGTCTCACCAAGGGTCCACTTAGATGTCAGATACACGCCTCACGCTCTGCCATTCAGCGCAGGTCATGAGTGAAAGAGATTTATCTGTCAGTATTAGTTTGCGATGCAGAGACGGAGCGGTCTCCTGTCTCGGGTGTGGTGTAAGCTAACAGGTAATGTTTAATGATACCAGTGGGTCAAAGCCTTTTTCTTTAAAACTGCCCATACTTTACTTTCACACCTCAATAGATACAAGTATTACATCAGCTGACCCCATTTCAGGTTTTATATGCTCTTACTTCTGTACCAGATTATGCTTTTCCTCTTTTCACCTTATTTTATGTCCTTTCTTTCATTATACTCATGACTTTATACCTTTTGCCATACTCTTTTTTTTTTGGCACTCTTTTCCAACCCATCTTTTTTCATCTTCTCCAGATGTGGGCGCAGGTCCAGATAGATCCTGCTGTTCTCTGCAGTTTGTCTCTGTAAAACATCAGCTAATGTCAAAGGGAGCTTGCGCACAGCTTCTCGGACACAGCTGCGGTTCTGCCGCAGCTCAGGTTCTTTTACAGCTTCTCATGAGAGAGACAGAGAGGGGGAGAGAGCATCTATAAGCTTTGATGGTAAAACCTGTAAAACACAGAGAGCTGTCCTGATCTAATCTACTTTTTTTCCTTCTGACTAGTGCCAGGCCTGAATGTTTATAAAGCCATCATCAGTGGTTGAGTCAGACGGGCCAAGAAGAAGCCTAATATTGATGCTCTATGATGATATCACTACTACAGCTACAGTCTAACTTATTAGCTTTGGCCACCATCTCCGTGGCATTTAACTGCCACTTATTCTTAGTCATGTTTACTTATTCTCTGACAGTTTTTTCCTCAGTTACATAAAAGAAAAACTGCTGTTTTCAGGACTTTTTTCTAATCTTCATTTTCTGTTCTAGTTTGGCAAATGTGAGGTTTTATTTATTTAAAAAAAAAAAAAAAAACAAATGGTTGACTGTTTACCATGACTTTCCATGGTCTTGCTCCTTTCCTCCATTAAACTTATTTTAAGGATGTCACTGCACTGCCAGATTACAAAATTAACTTTAATGAGCGTGAGCATATTATAGTCACTTTAAATAATGGCCCCTACAAAAAAAAACCTCTAAAATTATACCCGTGCTTAATAAAATGGAATTTTTCTTTACATGAACAGCAGTGACCATAAAAGAGCATACTGGATCTGGAGCTAGCTAGTGAGCAGAATGCATCATTGCTGGGTAATTGCACATACGCCGAAGCTGTTTGATTTAAAAGTTATTTAAAGGTTACGCAGTGTCAGATGGAGAGAAAGCATTCATTTAACTTGTGTTGCTCTTTTTCCACTCGTACATTCCTTCTCTCTCTAGTGAGCTGCATTCCTCATATTAGGCATTCTCGAGTCTCAGAATCAATCTCTGACTTGCTGTTGCCAATGAGCTGAGGCACTATGGGTACAATTAAGATATATGGAAGGGAAGGAGTGCAGGGAGGGGAAGGTGGGAGAGGGAAGTGAAGGAGGGGAAATATCCTGGCAGAAGAACAAAAGGCTGGGCTAACGATAACATGAGACCTTGAAATGGGAAAGAGGAGGATTGAGGCCTCATCTCCCTTCTCCTTCAATATCTATTCCTCCCTTGACCTTTCCTTTTCTTTTGTACAGTCTTGCCTCTTTTCTGCCCTCTCTCTCTCTCCCTCTCTTTCACTCGTTCTTTCAGCACCCTATTACGCCAAGTACTTGTTGTCTTTCATGTGGAGTTCACGGCTGGAAATGATTAGGAACATCAAACCTCTGAAAGAAAGGGAAGGGGAGGGAGGTGAAAGAGACCGAGCAAGAGCGAGAGATTGATTTCTATATTTGGAAGAAAGAATGCTATTACTATTAATGAACATAATAAGGGGTGATGGTCACCAAAAACTCTGTTTTTCCTCTGTCTCCCACAAATGTGCATACATACTTGCATACACGCACACAGCGAGGCACATTTCTAAGATGGTCCACGCTGAAAGCTTAACAGTAAAGCGTAGCGTAGGTAGAGCTTTAGCCTGTGGAGTTTAACGTGCAGACATGTGGTGTTTGTTAGGAAGTTTATCTTTGGGATGCTTCACATGTTAAAGGACACCAGGAACGCTTTACCAGTGTTGGTTTACCAACGTGCTGTCACTCCCTGCTCATATTTAAAGCTTAGCGGCAGATGGGTCGCAGCAGAAATCTGTTACTCTGAATGGGCGGCTCGCTTCAGCACTTTGAAACAACAGAATGGTGATAGGAGTGGCCATTTGGCTTCACTGAAGTGCAATTATACATGACTTAAAATCGTGGAAAAGGCAACGCAGCCGTAGGGTTCTACTGACCAAAAGAGATCAAGACCACAGTAAGTGAAACGAGTTAAGATCGAACATATGATCACAACCACTTTGTGGACATGATTACTCCAGATTTTCTTCAACTTCTCTTTCACTTAAGAAGCTATAAACAAAGACTACTTACTCTGATACATAAATTATCAAAACAATTGGCAGTTAGTTCTGACTGCTCCATTGACTATTTTTATATGAGGTTATTATGTTTTTCCCCCTAAACACACTCAGAATATTACTTTAGATTTCGATTTTTAGTACCATATGACAACGTCAGCCATCAGAATCAAACTATCAGAACAAATTCACCATCTCTTTTCTGAAAACAGGTTATGAATGGAGGTTAAAAGAGAGGTCAGCAGGAGATAAAAAGCTGTTTACAGGGATGGACAGTGATAGAGGAGCACAATGTGGGATGACATCACTTCACTGGATTCTGTGGAGTGATAAGAAACGCAGGAGATTTAGATGGTAGCGATCCTATCTTGTGCAAAGCCTTGCAATCTGGCTACTCTTGTGCAATTTTACGTGCGCTATGTATGTGTGTCTCTGTGCCTGCCTCTCCCCCTCCCTTTTTCAAAGTGAATTCGCTGGGCTCTGACTGACAGCTGGCTTTATCAGACCTATTTTTTACTTATTGTTAAATATTTATAGCCGTTTAAACCCCATCTCAGGCCTCAGTGAACCGACTCTGACTGGTGCAGCAGCTGCTAGCAAAAGACCTGCATATCTGCGAAATACCAGACATTTTATTGTGGCTAGCTGCTAACAAGAAAGCTAATGAGGAGACCGAGGTCAGGTATTAAGATCAAAGAAGGAATGTTGTGTGTGCCACCCAGAGATAAAAAAATAACTTTAACTTTCAGGGATGTCACAGCCTGACACCAGAAATTCAGTCGTTGGTACCATAGAAAATATAAGAGATGGATGTAGCTACCATGACTTTACTCACTGGTTTCTAAAATCCGTTTTGAAGCCACTGTCGCCATCTTGGTTGCATTTTTAGCGCATTTTTATACCACAGATAATCCTTAATTGTTGTTTGACTGATTGATGTTACTAGTCATTAAATTCATTTTGGCATTAAAGGTACCATAACTATGGGTTCTGGTGACATCTGTTTTAACTTGTGGTCATTCAAATGAGCTCATTATACTTTTTCTTTTTTGGTCATGTTTAAAACTGTGGATGCTCATATTAAGCCAGGACAGTGTTTTAAATAAAGAAGCCACCATATATGCAAATAACCCATGTGGTCATCTTAGGCACATAGCTCTGACCGTGAGCAGCTACCTGCTGTTAAAGATATTCTCTTTTTTTAGATGGTGAACTGAGGGGATGCACCAATACCCGCAGTAAAGAAGAAAAATAAGGATTACTGTGAACTGTGACTCATACAACGCTACTGTAGTGGAGCCCATGAAGAAAAACATGAAGCTTAAAATAAGCGTGACCATTCCTATTTAAATGGTCCTAAGCTGTGTACAATAGAAGCTGTATGTTCTGTAATTATCAAGAGTTTTCAATATTATAGCTGCTTTTAAGCATAATTAGGGAAATCAATATTGCACCCTTGCAAATGATCCTTATTCCGCAATCAAATTCAGACATTTGTGAACTTAATGAGGCTGAGCGCTGTTATGCTGCTGATCAACAGTGTAACTGTTCTGTTTTATCTCAAAGTTATCACACTACTGCAGGAGTAAAAACCCGATGCATGAAAGTAAGTTCTTCAGGGCACCGTCTTTGATTTAAACAGTAAGGTCTGTGATACAAAGCAACCAAAGATTGTCACTTATTGTCTTTCAGTTGCAACTTTGCTTCAAAGATGAGAAGAAAACAGTAATTAAAAAGTAGAGCACAAAGACGGATAGGCGCTGGACCGGCTCAGATGCGGGACTGCTGTCTGAGACTGTCTGAACTGTTGGGCTTTTGAATGAATGAAAGGATGAATGATTGAGAGTGAGCGGCTCACAGTTGCCTCAGGGACACCACTCTGGGTAATTTTAAATCCTCCAGCGATCAAAAACAGCAGTATGTGTTTAAGAGGATGCATCTGTGTTTCTGCTCCAGCATTTGTCTCAGAATGGGAGCAGACGTGTGTGTATATATAAATTTTGGGCATTTCGGTGGTTTATCCAATAAAAACATGACAAAGAGAAAGATCTTGGAATTTCTTTCTTTTTTTTTTTTCCCGAACTGCCACACCACAGGATTTTATTTTCTCGGGTGCTCAAGTCAGTGCCTGGAATTTGAGGGTTAGCATCTGCTTGTTGATTACTGTTTCCAATTTGTATTTTATGTTCGTAGCGCATCTGCAAGGAAACAGAGAAACGGACAGAGGCACAGCAATAAAATTTGGAACTAGTCACATTACCACCTTCTTTACCCCTTTAAGAAAACTACTGTCACGTTAAAGTATATACACAGCAAAAAAAAAAAATGTATTATCAGGTGAAAACAGTATTTCGGTGCTGTGTGAGACTCCTAAAGTTATCTTAGTTCCACTCATTTTAAATGATTGCTGCTGGTCATTATTTCAATATGTGGTTTTTGCAAACTAGAGGATGTGTATTCCTATATACAGTATTTTTGTGTGCGTGCGTTTTGTGGAAAGTTGCAGTGCACAGTGAGCAGTTCTGATTAAGGCTATTGATTAGTCCATCTGTGACAGCAAAAAGGAAGCACAGAAACGAGAAGATCAATAGGTGTGACTTGATCGATCTATCATGAAGACAGCTGCTGAGGGAGTAGAAAAGGACGATTTAAACCTTCTCCGGAGATCTAAAAACATTTCTAAATAAGATTCTGTCATCAACAAAGTGAAGACAAAACATCTCAAAAGAAATAACCTGGTACTAAGTCAGCCATGCTCTCTTGGAAGACTCATCTCCATGTTTATGTACTCCGGGTGAGCTTATCCTGATAAAGCTGATGTTTTACAGACTTAAAATAAACGTCTTTACTACCATCTTTTCATTAGTCTCAGATGTTTAGACAAACTTTTCTAATCTCGGGCCAGCAGGAAAAACTCCTGCCCTCTCAATAATACGGTTCAAGTTCATTCACAAATAGATACACACAATGACCTCTAAACACGCGACACAACGGTTCAGGCTTATCCCCGTTGATTGCACAGCTTCGCTCCACTTAACCAAAATAGTGTCTATAAGCCTCTGCAACCCTCCACCAATTTAGTCCAGCTTCCTGGATGTGATCCCTGTGGCCACTGGACAGATTCATCGTGGCCTCATCAGTCACGTGTCAACAGTGTTTCTGCAACACTAAGGACAATGGAGGTAAATTAATTAAGACCAGATGGCAGCCAAATAAGGCACAGTTTTGATTATGGCTACTATATTTTAATCACAAGAGCGCTTTACCGTCAACATTCATCCATCCTAATTAGGGCTGGGCCCTGATTCAATAGTGTCATGATGAATAAAACAATTTCCCATAAGTTTTCTTTACACACTGAAAAGCTTTGTCTGGTGAGAGACATCATTACAAAAGGGTTTTTGGATTGTTTAACGCTGCATGTAACTTTGCATACATCTGACTGATTGTGAGATGAAATATTAACATTGTAATTTTCGACCACAGTGCCACAAACTTGCAAAACACTTATTTCAAAAAGGTTTTTTTTTAATTTTAGAGCAACTTGGGAATTTTTGGATGTATCAACTGACTGTGACCACCCTATAAAAAATGGTGTTGTGAGCTTTTGTTTGAAAAGAGAACCCAAACATGACTCACTGAAACGCCACGCACGTTTTTCCACTACTCCCCACTCTCCACCACAAAAAGAGTCAAAACAAGGCAGATAAAAATGGCTGGCCTCAAACAGCCACAGAGGTAAACTCCAAAAATCATTCATCACTGTCCTAGTGATTCCTATTGTCACACGCCCACAGTGCCGCCTCATTGTCCCGCTTTGCCAGATGGAAGGCTTTAAAACAAAGGCTTACTACTACGCTATTTATCTATCACTATCTCCTGCCCGTGCGCTACGACTTGCTTAAATCTAGCCAAACTTGAATTAAAGGATTCTATACTGACATGTTTCCAATTCAAACTAAATTGCGGGTGTGTAAAATAAATCTGATTGAACCCAAGTCCTCCCTTCGGTGGAGCAGCAGTCTTCGAATCCAGTCGAAGCCTGATTTTCTTCACATAAACATTTATGTTTCAGTGTCATTTTATTTCTCAATCTGTAAACCAACACGCAGCTATGTGGGAGGTTCGCTCTAATAAGGCGGAGTGTGTTTATCATTACAAGTAAGCTGGGTTTTATTGGGGACAGACTAAACCACCTCTGTTTGCCCTCCAGGAATGGTCGCTCATAGAGCCAATGCTCATTTGACAATATTAGTTTCAGGGACGAGGGTCATTCCAAACTGTGTGCTTGTGCTCAAGTGTGCTAAGCGCGTCTGTCTATGATCAAATCAGCGAGCGTCTCGAGGGTCAAAGGTGAGACAGATTTCCAGCTGCGGCTCTCTTTTTTTCTCTAACCTCCAGAGACCAGTGTGTGTGTTGATGTGCATGCGTGTAACAGGTCAGCCGTAATGCGACTTGAATGTGTCATTGTCAAAACAGGGGAGAGAAACACCTGTTATCTCTGTACAAAAGGGGAAAAAATGAAGATTTGATTATAGGGAATCAAATTGTGTCATTGGGCAAAAAAAGTGTGTAATCAAAAACACACATGATGTAATTCTGTACAGTTAATCTCACTTTTATTTTTCATTTCTTTCCTTTATATTAGAGCCACACAAATCGCTCAAGAGTGCACATGCGGGTTCACTTTCCCTGAACCCCTCGTCTATGTCTGTGCTTTCTCCAAGTCGCTTCGTGTTTCCCTTGTTCTTCCTGAGGTCGGGCGGTTACTGACCTCCACCTCAGGGAGGTGATAATAGTAAAAGATAGCAGGAGCACCCCCTGAGCTTTGAGCTTACATCTGGTATTGGGTTACTCTGATAGTTGTTGACAGCAGAGAGAGATAGAGAGGGAGAGAAAATCAGAGGGTTTGTGCAAATGCTGTTGTGTGATTTTGTACACAATTTTATACCAAGTCTGCATAACTTATGTAGAAATCACAATAGAGAGGAAACGCGTCTGTGCACAGGGTGATGTCACAGAACTGGGGACAATAAACATTGTTTAATATTATACAAAACAGCATTTAACAAAGGTGAAATCCAGGCCAGACATCAACTAACACTCCTGTATATGACAGCCACTGTAAAAGCTCACTCACGCTCTTCCTGTCTCTCTTTCACACACACTGTACGTACACCAGTATCCCTGTGCAGACACAAGCAGAAATTAATACAAATCCTCTGATTTTTTTCCCCATGTTCACATCAAGTTAAGTCCTGCATGTCACGCATGATAGTAAAAATTATGATTTATAAACCTTTTATAACACTTGTAGTTGCGCACTACTAAAATATAAGCAATGTTCTCAGGTCTCATAAAGGCAATCTTGGAAACTACCAACAATAGGACTTTTGGGGGGGACACTGAAATACAACCAGATGTTCTGTAGTTGACAACATTAGTCACACATTTTACTGCGCAGCATAAACCTTGATGTATTTTGTCCAATTTGGACATTTTCTGGCCACCTGGACCCAAAAACTACAAGTATTACTTCAGTTTTATTGCAATTCATCATTGCTCCTCAGGCTTCAAACAGAAATCACCACATTGTTGAATTCTTACCGTGGTCGCTTGCCCGAAAATGTTTGTATTCTGAGGTAATGCAGACATCTGTTACTTGAGAGCTGATATGCAAAGAGGATGAGAACTTCACAAGCTAATAGTAAAATTGTGTAATGTGTGCGCATTCGTGCGGATCACTTCTGCAGCTAGATATCACCCTGACCTTGTGCAGTTACTGCCGTTACATTTGCATCATGCTTGTCAAACAACAGGCAGCAAAGGTCAACGGGTGTTAATACTGGACCTCAGACTGACAATGGAGCTAAGTTGATTGTGCAGTTAGTAGTAACAGACAGCTATGATAACTGGATTAGCTTGTCAATGACCTAGCTTGAACCACAGCCAGCATATGAGATGGGTCACTTGCAGGTTACTATTGAGGGAAACAGAGACGTTCTTCTATCTTTGTTAATGCTCATCAGCATCTGAGTCTAAAGCTGAAACGAATCACGGTCTGCAAATTTAATATTGAGAAGGTTACACTATTTGGTCCCATGCAAGACTCCAAGGGTCACGGACTCTAACGACTGCAGATGGTGCTTGTTGGTCATTTAGACAGTTAGACCCACTATGCACCCACACGAACACACAAACTGCTGAATGATCACCAAGCTATTACATCTTAATGAATTCTATCGATTAGCTTTTTTCTGCTGAAGGTTCAGGAGATAAACCCTGTCTGCTCTACACACACACCCACACACACACACAGTTCTGCCTAATTGACCTGCACAGACACAAGAAGCCTCCATGTGTCTGAGTAGAGAGTATTAGACACCGCGATTACAAATTCATACACAGCCTGAGGGGGTGAAAAACTAGCTTATCCTTGTTAAATTAATTTCCTGACTCTGCACATGTGAGGTGAATATGAGGAAGTGGTGAGAAACACAGTCCTGATTCCTAAAGCACCTGTTAAACCACAGTTCGTGCAGAACCAAAGCCTGATCCAGCAGAAATGCCGTGCTTCGATGAGGCAGCCAAGTTACTCTTGGGATAAACTGTTCTGTCCAAAGGTATTTCAGCTGCTTAAATCTTCCTTGTCTTTCTGTTGTTTTCCCCTTGATTCAGTCCTCGTGCTTTTCATCTGTTCTCATCAGTTTCGTGAGAGGGGATTAAAGTTAATTGTTCCTTTGTGTCGGCAACTTTCTCTCTCATTTGTTTCTCTGTCCCTCTGATATTGCCGCTAACTAAAGACAGCCACTGATGACACTGATGGCTCTGTCAAGCAGCAGGGAACCTCGCAGACTGAAGCAGGCAGCAGAGGGCTTTTAATAACAAAACATACTCGGTAAACCGGGTTGTCAGTGCTGTAGAGCATCTATCAAATGTGTAGAGGTGCACAAACATACATGTGGATGCTGTTCCCCACAATTATCATCTCATCCTCCACGGTCAGCTCAGCCAACTCAAATTTCCAAGAAAAACAGGTTGGCTATGCATGATGCAGCCCTGGGGTCAGAGATGCAGCCAGCTCATGCTGGGAGCAAATCAGGCAAGAAAAGGGGGGGTAGGGGGTTAGTACAGTACAGTAAAGGGGGCTATTGCTGCACATCTACAGACGTGCAGAAAGAAGACTTAAATCAGCTGCCATCCGCACTTCATCAATCAGCTCTCTGGGAAATAACTTCTCAACACAAAGACAGACCTGAAGCACAACACAGCAAAGCAGTAGCTTCAAACAAAAACATTGTGGAGAAGAACCGGGGAGACGGAGTCTGGGCCACAGATTACTCCATTGTCTCCAATAAAACACTATAAAAGCACACCACAGGTATTCAAAGGAATGCTGAATGCTTAGACAGTTACTTTATCTGAGTGTTGGGAAACTAAAAATCTTAATTGCTTGAACAGAAGTGTGGAAGCAAAGATAAGCGGGAATAAAGATTCATTTAAAGCTGACTAGTCTCTATACAGAGACACTTTGGCTTCAAACAAAAAAATAATAAGTCTCCGGTGACTGATAAGTTGAGGGGCTTTGTCTGTCTTCATCACTAAATCTTTCCTATTATTTGTATCTCAGCTGCTTTCATCCACAGCGCTAAATCATTTTCACGCCATCTCTGACATCATCATAAAAAAAACTTTGTCGATTACCTCATGTCTCAGGCTGAAAGTTTTAGCTAATTTACCCAGAAAGAAAGGCAGAAAGAAAAAAGTGGTAAAAGTGGGATCGTGCACAATGTCGCTGACTCCATAAGTACTAATCAATCGTAAGGACAATTGACTGCAAATCAAATACAGAGGAAACTAACTAATATTGTCCTATGAGTAGTGATATGTTGTGATCTAAAAATCCCATATATCGGCCAACATTTTTTTCTTTCAGATACATAAACATAGATTTCCCTACCACTGTTACGAGTAGCTATTTATTTAAGTCCTTAAGAAGAAAACATGACAATACAGTTTAAAAACACTCTTCATTTGTGAACTTCTAGTCTGTTAATCAGCACTAACTGTATCTGTGTGTTGTATCCTTACAGTTTATGGAAGAAGCTTGCTAACCAAGCTTGTTAGCATTAGCTTATCACTTAGCACTCCGCTAATGCTAACCAAGCTTGTTAGCATTAGCTTATCACTTAGCACTCCTCGTTCTTGTTCACATATGGCAACTTTTGTCTCTAAAAAGCCAACATTGTGCCAAACAGACTGGGTCATGATTTCTAAAGCAAGACATTGTGTTTCTCAGATCTTTTTTGGCCTTTTAAATACCACAAAGCAACAGCAAGACTTTTTGTTTTCTTCACGCAGACAATATGCTGTTTGAAACTAGGCAACTCACACCAATCTCAATGAATAAACAGCACTAAATGTCAGAAAAGCATGTGAACTTTTCCTTTGTGACTGTATAGAAAATGGTTTACATGGCTCATGGGTCAGGTAGGAGGGCCTCTACGCAGGAATTTGCTTAGCACTCCAGGGAGTTCGGGACAGGCTGCGATGAAGACCAAACAGAAATGTTGGACACGATCAGTTGCACTGTGCCGTATAAATCAAAACGCACTCATCATTGCCATCCAAGATAGGAAGAAAGAAGGAGGTGTAAACAGAAGTCAGTCAGGAGTTAAAGGGATGGAAGAGCGATTACACTAATGTGTATGATGCTGAGAGATGAGGTGATGACGTTTAGTGAAAGTGTCGGTGTCAGGATGCGTTCAGAGGAGTGGAAATTGTTACACTAAGTGTGCGTGAGGAAAAGTGCGTAGGAAGGGAGGGAGAGAGAGAGATGAACTAATGTGGTGTTTTGAAGATATGAGACAGGGGGAAGAAAGACAAAGCAGCGGGGAAAGACCAGAAAGTCAAAAGAAACGGAGGAGAAAAGCTTGCCTAAGGAAAATGATGGTAGGATAAACTGTTATCATTGGGTAGACTTTTATTTGAAATGTGCTTACTAAAAGGGAAGACTTAACTCTTTCAGTTGTCCATTTCGGCATCATGTTCACCCACAAAGGAGGCGATGAAGGTTAGGAGGTTTAGCTAAGAGTTAGAAGGGGGATTAGCTTCAAGTCACGGGGTAAACAGACCTCCAACACAGTGAGTCAAGGGGTTCAACGTAGGAGGCGCTGACTAAGATGCACTAAGCCACACAGTAATGGGAAATGACGGGGTCCCAGCTATCACATGGCTGGTCACACTAAAGCTGCCTGGGAGTGGGATGAGAGGGGGCGGTGGACTACGGGTGGCGCAGATTATTACCCACATCAAAGCAAAGTTAGAGCAGATTTGGGTTTCAGTAATGAGAAAACAGAGCCAATATGTGAGACGAAGGCAGGATGAAGATGTAGAGATACAGTAAACAAGTTAACAGCTTAAATAATAACGACCTCCAGTCATTGCTCACCTCAAACTCCCACTTTTAGGTAAAGAAAACAGGTTTAAACAGGAAATGTGCATCTGCTGTGACAGATTTGCATCCCACTGCTCCCTACTTTCCCAACCCCCACTATACCATATTCCTGCCAAAAACAGCTTCTGCTCATGCTTCCTCTCTGTTAGCTCACCCTTAAGTGTATTTACTTGACCTCTAAAAGATATCAACATGATGATATTTTCCTCACTCCTAAACTCCCCCCTACACACACGGCTCAGATAGCAGTATCGTGCCTTAGCCAGCAAAGCTTACCCTCGCCAGGGTCACATTTAGCTCAGCTCAGCACTTACGAAGGAGAACGACAGAGGGACAACTGATACAACTGCAGAAGAGAGACAGCGGCGAGAGCAGAATAAGATATAACAGCAGAAAGGTAAAAAAAACAAAAACAAAAAAAGACAGGGATGGACGGGCGAAGCTTACAACAGGCTAGCTTTGGGGAAAAGGAGATCTGTGTTATCTTTAAAGGCTTACTGGTTTTCTCCTTTATTACACTGCATGCCCGCTTCCGTGTATTAGCTGCAACACCTTGACCAACACATCCATATATGAGGAACCACTAAGCACTAGCTTGCGCAAATGTATCTTTTTAACGCATTATGTAGCAGCTACATGTCCATGGGAAGTTCTACTCAGCAGCAAAAGTCCAGCATGCAGCTTTATGCCCCCATGTGACAAAAGGCCATCTCTTACAGGTATCAATGAAGCATGAAAGGAGGCTAATTTCAGTGACGGAAACGACGGCAGCTGCTTGAACATGTAGAAACAACATGCCACTGTAAATTTCCATCTCAAACACATTGCTCCCAAAGGGGCCAGTCAAAACAGACCCGTCAAACTCAGTTAGCAAGCCACTATAGACACACAATGGCGCCTTGTGTGGAGGGCCAACCAAAACTTCTCCCAGGTTCCCCCTTTCTGGCCCATCTCTTCACTGACAGGGTATTCACCTTTTAAGCTGCTTCCTTTTATACCTCAGTTTCCCCTGTATTATATCCCACTCTCCTACTCCAGTCCATTTTTCGATCCTGGTCACCCCAGTTTTACTTTCATGGCCTCTCTGTGTCTTCTGACTCTCTTTTATTGACAGCTTGTCTCCACTGCCTTGAGCTCTAAAGGCAGTGTGTGCAATATTCTTTGCTGCGAGTAAAACCCAGAAAGCCAGGGTAGTTGCCTGTTAAACTACAAACTGATTTCTTTTCCTTCATCGCATCTTTAAATCAATTTTATTTAAAGTGAATGCAATCCATCTGTATTTTTAAATCTTTACACTTCTGTCCAAGTCATCTTCATAGCAGTGTTTCAGGTTTTAACATTTTGTGCCATTTTTTTATTCTGTTTTCAGTTTTGGTTACAGTGACAGGGTGTGTCGCATTCATTTCTGGGTGTTTTTTTTTTTTTTTTTGCGCTGCAGTCCACTCTCATTTTGGTTTTGTCTGAGGAAGCGAACCCAAAAATATTTCTGGTTGAGTATTATTTTATTTTCAGGGTGCACTGTGTTTCCTCTGCTGTACATTCATCCAGCAGCGGCTGCACCGCACTGCGGGAAAAAGTCAGCCAAGCTGTAAGGAAACCTGACAGATAAGATACTAATCATCATCACTGTCCTCCCACAAACGCAGCACTTTTTATGATTTTCTGAACTCCTGTGTAGTTTCATTTTAATAAAACTTTAATCTCGTTATGTTTCTGTACTGCAACAAGCTCTGAAAGCGAAAATTGGATTGTCATGTCGTTTTTTTGTCTTAAGCAGACCACAAGCTAAAATTGACTCCAACTCCTGCTGTTCCCAAAGACACAGCACACAACCACCGTGCACACATACTTTAAACAATGTTAGTGATGAACAGATGGGGATGTTCAGTTTTCCCCCCCTACAAAACACTAGTTAGAAAAACAGGAAAACAGCTTCAGAATTACAGTTACTTCTGAGAAGAATACTAAAATATTTAAAGCTTCTAACCATTAGATTATCCCCATGATAATGATTTTATTCTCATGATGGCACTGATATTATCTTTCAATCAATGTGACATTAACGAGGCTGTGAAAAGTCTAAGATTTAGCTTTTATGATGCACACAACTGTGCGCTGATGCCAACACTGATATGAATATTTGCATGTGACATCATCTGGAACTAACACATAAAGGGACTGCCGGAAACACTTAAAAGCAGGAAAAATCTATTAAAGCCTTCCTCAGTCGTAACCTTGCCAGGTCTTTTCAATCCCCGGTAGTTTAAATCTTTGTTTTTGCCTTTTCCATCTTCTGCGTCCCACTCCCCTCCTCCTCCTCATTTTCTGCACACTCCAGTCAGTGCCAGCCTCCGCTCTCTTTGTTCTCTACTAGGTGTGGCCGATGACAGAAGGCTAGGGGGCAGTAGACTCAGGCACTGCTCGAACACCGCTTCACTGATTTGCTGCTTTGAAGCTTTCGCTAATCTCCAGCACTCGCTGTGGCACACACTGGCACAGAGATGTAGAGCCTGTGAGTACATGCACGCAGGCCTGCAAACATCTTTGTGAACGTCTCTGAACAAAGCATGCAAATGGAGTTATGCTGTGGCGTGTACAATAAGAGTAAACACAAAGCAGACATCTGGAAAACTAAATCTGCAGGTGCACAATTAGGACTCATAATTAGGATTACAACAGCTTCCATTAAAGAAATAGCTCCATCATTGTGTTTTAGAAAAACGGCAAACTGAGCAGCGTCAGGTTCAGAAAACAAAGAAGGCTGAGTGGGGTCACACACACACACACACACCCAAACTCAGCTGATTACATCACTTAAAGTTATTCATCATTAACATTGTCTCTGAACGGGCCAGCTAATAACAAAGCACAAAGATGAAGCATAATGGTTTGCTAAAGACTTCACTTTTCTCCTACACTTAACAAATCGCATGGATGGAGTAAGAAAGTTTTCTCCCAGATAAGATGGGATTTCAGCAATTTTGAAATGTTTTCTGACAAAATTCTGAATAAAAATCTGAAGAATGGAAACTGACATCTCTTTTACTGGAACATGAGCAGAATTTACCACAGCCGAAAGCAAAATGCGACTCTGAAATAGAAACCATGAGCACCCTGTGAGTCACTGTTTCGGTATCCTTGGACACAAAAAGTATTGCCTCGTGGCATTCTCACTTCAAAACCCGATGCTCTGATTTGCTCTTTGGCACTCAGCTGATGCAGATATCTGTCTGCAATCATCGCAGCAGCTAAATATAAATACTGCTTTTGACTGTTTTCGTCTATGCTGACAGAAATAGACACATTCAATAAAATTCATACATATTTACATTTCTGTCATATATATAGAGCTATTTTGGTATCAGACCTTTAAGTCTGATGAACCCATCCGCGGTCAAGCCAACTGTTGTAATTAGAGTAAAGTCATTCTACATTTCTGATTATATATGATAGGAGCTAAAATGAGCCAGAAAAGTTGCACTCAATCAATGCATCATTGCTACATGGCACTGCACGGATCTTTCCATTACATAAGTTGCCCAGGCTACGTGAAATGTATGACAAAAACAAAGTTTTGCAAAACAATGAGCCATTCCAGTTTTATAGGAGAGCCCTTGGTTGAGTTTCCTCCACATCCCTGGCATGAATGTGAGTGGGTGTTGCATGAATTAAAGCACTAGATTAACTTGTCACCAAATTGCAAGCAAGTTCTGTCCTGTTCTGCCTTCCCTTCATCATGTCCCGCATCACAGTCTCTGCAGTCTTTATCACAGACTGCCGCTGGTGTAAACAAGGCTCTTGGCCAGGTGTATTATGTGTCTTCTTAGTCAAAGCCTATACAGGAATACAGCCATACTGGCATGACTTAATTCAACAATAGCGAACTGCAGCTAAGTGGAGCATGATGGTTTTGTCATCATTGAATATCCCTGCTTGCCTAAGATGGGCTTTCAAATAAAACCACAGATGAGAAAGAGAAGCCAGTGGTTAAGAGTTGCACTAAAGGATTATTTCATTTTTTCTTGAAATGCTAGAACACCCACACACTGAGACATAAACATAAGCTTAAAACACAACATCGCAGAATAACAACATTTCTTAATCCTATGATAACTGAATCTACAGAAAAATGGCAAAGATAATAGTTTGACAGGCATAAAATTGTCGCTTTTGCATCAACAAGATTGACATTTCTTTACATGGTGTCCAGTGTATCCTTAAAACAATGAAGCACAACAAATTGGACAAGTGGAGGACAAAAAATAACAGATCTGAAATAAATTATCTACAGCTGATAAACAATATCAGAAAATAATTTCCTTAAGAAAAAATCTCTGACACAGGACCTGAGATTCATCTGGAGATTCAGTCGATCCATCTGCTGTTCACTGAAGCCTCATCAGAAAAGGTCTCAGTGGAAGGGTTGCTGTCAAGACGCCATATTTAAGAATGGGAAACAGGCAGAAATGGACTGAAAATCAGTGGAAAAGATGTCATATAGAGTGATGAATTCAAAAATGTCTGAAGACTACTAAAAGAAATGACATAAAAGCTTGCCAAAGAGAGTTCAGGTTATGTTGACGAAACAAGCTGGTCAGATATTTGAATTCTGCTGTAAATTATGACCATGAAGAAAACTAGATGTGCTAGATATGCTGACTTTAATGAGACCAAGAACAAGGAGTTCATGTTTTCCTGCAGGTTACTGAAAAGTGATTTTTGGTGAATAAAATCATAAATCAAAAAAGTTAGATTATCTTTCAAAGACCTTTCAGCTTTTGCCCTGGCCTTGATTCCTTGTTTGGGGTAGCGGTGGATTTCTAGTTTCTTGGACCGGACACTGTGGTGTGAGACTGTCTTAGAACTGAGACAGGAAATGATGCGATAACTCAGGAACTCGCCACTATTGTTAGGACCAAAAACCGGAAGCTCTGCTCAGGACGATATGCTCAAGAACTGGACGTCTGTGCTGAAATCACACAAGAAGCACATCCACATGGAGGCACCACAGAAAGAGAACAGACACACACCCTCAAATATTTTATGTGAACATAAAGATATGCTGATGATGATATTTCCTCAAAAAATAATCAAGAATTTAATGTGTTTCATTTGAGCATAAATCTGTACATTTGATAGTCTACATTTTTGACTAATGAAGAAATGAAAAGATAAAGTGTTAATAAGAAAGAATAAAAAGCTGGCTATGCATGCTGAGAAAAAAAAATTGGTTAATCAATGACCCATGAAAGAACTATTAAACATCTGGTGAAGACCCAGGTGAAGTGAACGTGAGTGCATGCTTTGCAAACAGAAAGGAAGAAGTCTTTTGCCAAACTGGATTTTGCACGTTCTCATCCCACAGACGTGCGGGACGTCGTTGCTTTTTCTGAAACCTTGATTGAAGACGATAACCCCAGCAGTCACTTCCTCGCTAGACTGACTCAACAATTGCAGTTTGCTGACATGCATTTCACACCTCTCCTGCACAGAATCAATTAAACCCTCTTACTGTATAGCCCCAGGAGAATATGCACAACCCTCCTCTCTCATCCTTTCTGCTACACACATAATACGATTTCCAATGTCCAAGTCTCTGTGTTGCACACAGCACTGGTTTACACATCTTAAACTCTTTATCAACATCCCAGATTCTCCAAATTTTCTCATACCAACCGAGCATAGACGCGTAGGAAACAGAATTGGTAGACACAGCGTAGAGCCTTGAAATGGCCTCAAGGAAGCCAATGCTTAGCTACGTTGAGCATGCTCTCTTTGTATAGCTTTCTCTTTGCTCGTAGAGATCTGCCATCTCCATTCACTCGGCAAGCCTCATTATAAACGAGAACAAAAAGATGCATGTCAGTCAGAACATGATGGAAAAAATGGAATTACTTCATGCTACCCGCAGCTACAGAGACACTGTGCTCAAACGCGCGTGAACGTATAAATATGTGTACATAATTGAGCACCCAACAGTGACGGCGAGACTATATTAGGCGTTAGGGATTACATGTGAAAACCAATCTCGCCCAGCCATGACCAGTGCTCTGTAAAATAATAAAGAATAAAATCTTTGCAGACAGAAGCTGAGGTGCAAATGGACATATCGTTGGTTCATTATGGGAGAAGACTCGCAGGAGGACACATCTGGATTCTTCATGCAGTCATATCAAGTGGTCTCTGAGAGCGTTTGCATTGGGACTTATATGGAGTTGCCAGTTTGTGTGTCAAAATCCATAATTTAAAAATGGTGACAATCAACTTTGAGATAGATAATAACTGACAAAGTTTTAATGGCCTTGCTGTGACATTAATAGGAATAATATTATTATAATATTATTAACACAAGGATTTAATATACTGCCTTCCCATTGTTTGAATTAATCCATCCATCTTAATTAACGCAGCTGTTTTTCTATCCCCCGTTCCATCTTGGTCCTGTTATCCAAGTAAACAGTGGTGACAGCAGATAATATAAACCAAACTTGTTGTTTGCTTGGGTCCATATCCCCATTGCGAAATGATTTGATTGCTCCCTTGATAAGGTAAAGCATAATATACAACAGCTCGTCGCTGTATGTGATATTCTCAGGCTCTCCAGTGATTGATTCGGAGGAGCTAGAAGGTTGCGCATAAACTTTGAAAGTGTAAAACGAAAGAGCCTTGATCAACATGCTGCTCACATATGATGGCATTGGACACAAAACAGAATTGT
Source organism: Oreochromis aureus (assembly GCF_013358895.1). NCBI lineage: Eukaryota > Metazoa > Chordata > Actinopteri > Cichliformes > Cichlidae > Oreochromis > Oreochromis aureus. The sequence continues at coordinate 16,652,249 of NC_052951.1, read as the reverse complement.
AAGGAAACTTTAATTTGATTCTGAAATATAAAGACCAGGTTTAGGCTATGGTCTGTTTCTGTTCCCTCAATACAACATCTAAAGTGTACCTCCTTCTGTCAGCTCAGGGAATGCACTGCCTGGAAGAAATGAATCGGTTGTCTTGACATTAGAGTGTAGGAGGAAAAAAATCTCCGAAGGAATTAAATTCCAGAAAATTGTTTTCAGCGCGGCAGAGTTCAGAAAGAGGGGGAATAACCCTGGTACTTGACTTACCAAAGTTAGAGCTAGGCGTGCTGTGATGCACGTAAAGTCTGAACAGCACAGACAGACCGTACAGCAAGTGGACGTGTAGTATAAACATCTAGGGCCAATGCTTTGATGCATTCTGTCTGGTTTTGGGAAAGTGGTCCTCTAAACAGCACCTTCATACCAGCACATGATCAATAGGCCTGTAAATGTTTTAGCACTGACGCTACAAGGGGCATAAAATATTGAAGCGCAAGAGTGAAACACAATCTCCTGGGATATAGCTTGGAGCAGGAGGGGGGTAACCCAAGAGAGCCAGGCAGCATTATAAACTACCCTCAGTTACTCTACACCAGCGTTTGAGTGAGGAGACAAAGACAGAGAACAGAGCCTGAAACTCTATCTCGATGATTTGATTGATCTTTAATTCAGTTTGTGATTGGTTCCCTGATATCATTTTCAGCACTTCATCAATAACACTTGTGACTGTCACGGGCAGTCGTTGGTAAAATGATCTGTCCTCACAAGACAAAATACACATAAACAGACTCAAGGAGATTATGTGTAATTTGTTTACATATAAACCATTACATAGCTCGAACACTGGCTTCCCATTCAACAACCGCTGACATGACAAATTACCTTTAAGCACTCCACTTCCACTCACCCGCATTCTTACAAACACTCTTCCCAACCCTGGCTCCACATGATTTACTTGCATGTATATACACCAAATGAAGTCAAACCCAATACGCACTGTATGCACAATACATCTAGAGCATACACTTCAGGTAACTTCAAAATGCGGCCCATTGTGCAGTAGTGGAGCTGAACTCAGGTTACTGCGGGTGTTGAATGACAACTAGGCATGAACGAGCGAAAGTTAGGCCTGAATGCGAGTCCGGCTTTACGACACGAGTAACATGATAGGCTGTATTTACGACAAAGGAAGCTGACCTCTGCTCGGTAGGAAGCTGGGTCGAGGGAGAGGAGGCAATTCAAATATGACTGTTGGAATGAAGGTTCTAGCTTGTTACAGCTTTAACCCAGTGTTTCGTATGTTTATGCAACTTTTTTTGGTATGAAATAAACACGGAAGCACTGATACAACAGGCAAGTCTCAATTTTTTTTAATGGGTTAAGTAGAAACATGACAAACCCCTTCTGCCGCACATGTTCAACTCCAAACTACACCTTTCCTGATTTACAGACTTTGGAACTACACTATTAACCCGAATGACCCCGTGAGGATCTCCAGCAGGGACACAGAAAAACATGCTAATGATCATTTTCTCAAAGAATCTGAGCCCCCTTAGCCAAAGTATCAAAATCTTTGGTCAACATGAGAATACAGTTTACCTTGTTACCTAATTTTAACTATTTTTGCTCTGTTTAGTAATTGACAGATGTAGCATTTAATTTATCTTCCATTTCATCAAACTGATGACAGATAAAAGTCAAAATCTTGTGTCTGTGGCAAATTTCACAGATGCCAATGTGTGACGTACTACAAAAGAAGTTTATGCAGGCCATCTAACCCAATCTAACAGTACATTTTAGCATTATGTGACAGGGGTTTTCGCTCAAGGCTTGAGTAGTTTCACTTCCCCTCTACATCTTCTTGGACATTGTGTGAGAGAGATGGGGCTGACAGATGGCTTAAGGTCCCAACTCACCACCTTGCATGAGTAGCAGGTCTCAGGCTCAGCTCTTATCCCCCTCCCCAATCTTTATATCAGCCCCCACTCTTAACCTAATCAGGGAGATGGATAAACCAGACAAGCATATGTGAATATTTACATACGACTGCTACGTCTATCCCTAAGGGTAAAAAAGACTGAGAGAAGGAGGCAGCGACGATAAGAGTGAACTTAGTTGTGTAACACAGACAAAGAAACTGAGATAACAAAGCTCTCAAGATTTCTACCATCCTTTAGCCTAGTCAAACTCTTCCTTGTGCCTTCTTTTATGCTACCAAGCCACTGCCATTGCAAATTCAAATCAGCAATTAGACTAATTTCCTCACAGCTGACTCACCCTGGAGGAGGTCAGCATTAAACTGTATGCCAGATGGAGAATACAGAGCTACAGTGCTGAGATCATTGTTGATAATTCACTTTTTCCCACCATTCAATATCTGAGCGGCAACACAAGGCGACGAAACATGTGGGAGTGTTCATGTGGCTGTGCCAGATGACTTCCAAGTGTGTGAGGGGAAAAAATGAAAAAGATGTGACAAAAGTCAGAAATTAGTTTTCAGTTAAAGAAATAAATTAAGCCTCTGATGCGTAGAAAATGATTATAATTCAAAGTGTGACGACTGGAATCTGGATGCTATGTATGAAATACCGAACAGAAAAGTGATCATTGCGAAACCAGTGCACTGCAGATAGACAGCGCCCCTACTTGATATGCTGCCTGTGTTAGGCTACACTTCTGTCCAGGCCCTCCATCGCAGAAAAATTAGGCAAGCAACTGCGCTTTACCATGACTAAAACGATTTAGGCAATGAGGTGAGAAGGGAACATAGTGGAGCTGAGGAAAGGAGGCGCCTCGCGTATAGCTGTAAATGATCAGTACTCTAGAGTTAGACTGAGAGGGTGCTGAAGTTTAAAACTGGGAGGGGTGGGTTACATGAGATTCTGACCTTAACCTCAGAGACCCTTAGGGGAAATACTAGAGAAACCCATTTGTGTACACACATAGACTCAGAGGTTTATTGAATGTATAAACACGGCACATTCTCTGCTCTATATGGTGGTTTAAGTATTGAACTCCTCCATGTGTGTCTGGCTCATTTCACAAGTAGAAAAAGACAAAGTGAAGAAGAGCAAAAAAAGAGGAAAAAGAACAGAGCCAAAGACACAGGCGGAGAGCTTGGACTATTTGAGAGCTGTCCACAGTAAATCACCGTAATAGTTCTCTTTGAAAATTCCCATAAGAGCAGACCAGCAGAGCGACGCCACCAGCCAACTTAATAGTGCAGATTAAATCTCTATAGCTGGACTATAAAATGACTTTTCTCTGTTTCCATAGGTCTTCTATAGCCTGCATCTCACATTACCTCTGTCCTGACTCTGTGGTCTGCTGACTAACCAAACCTGATTCCTTATTCCCAAACCTGACTCCTGTCTCTCTCAGGTGTCATTAAGCCTAATGCAGTGGTTTCCAAACTGGAGACCAGGCACCATAAGCTAGCTAGAGGGGCCACTAAAGGAGGTCTAAAGTAATATAAAAATAGTCTGGCACTCAGGTGCTGGAAATCATATTAATGATTCAATATGTCTACAAGAATTACTGTTTCAATTATTGCTTCAGTTTACCTGCGGTTATCTATCCATCTGATTCCCAGCTTTCACATTCAAATCCATGTAAAACTGGAAACAAGTTCTTAGGTGAAGTCATCCTGGGAAACTGAAGCTATGTCTCCATGATAGAGTCAATGACCAACACAAAACTGGAAAACAAATACAAAAGTGTAGTTGCACTTCCTGTAGATAAATGGACTGGTTCTTACATGGTGCTTTACTCAAGCACTCAAAGCAGTTTTTGACAACATATCTCATGCACACACACACATTCATGCAAGTACTTTTTCTATGTCTAAGTGCTTTCTACTAAACATTTATACACATTCACACTCTGGGTTCATTATCTTGCCCAGGGATACTTTAGCATTTAGACTGAAGCTGCCAGGGATCAAACCACCGACCTTCCAATTAGTAGATGACGTGCTTTACCTCCTGAACCACAGCTACCTCTCACCCAGCAAAAATGAGTTCCGGTTGTGAAAAAAATTCAATAGATGTGAAAAGTGTAATTTGAATATTAAAACTCAACCAGTTACATTGAGCACGCATGAGGAGCTGAACTTATTTTAAGGCAATAAGCAAGTGATCTCCAGACTATTCCTTTAAAGTAGAGCTTTCAGGAGAAGGCTTGAACTGAGAAAATATACAATTTAATCTTTAGCTAATATATTTAAAGCTGTTAACCGAACAGCCAGGATGCTGAATTATCTGTTTCAGATAATAAATGCTGTGGAATCCTTCACATATTTCTTTTCACTGCAAAATAACCCTGTTCGTCCAACATGAATATGAATTTGTGTGGCAGTTGTGGTTACGCCCCACAAATGGAACTGCCAGCTGTAATTCTGTCGCAGATGTTAAGATGTAAATGTACCTTTGTCTCTCACACCTGAGAAACCTACAATATCTGACATATCCATCCTGTTTTGCCCAGCTGAGCCCAACCCACTGCTGAGTGTAGCACACAGGCAGAACCCAACATCTCCTCTTCTGTGGTTTCCAAAAAGGAGAAGCGAGCGACTGATGGCTAAACCAGAGAGTGTGTTTACATCTCTGATTCAGGACTGTGATACCTACAGTAGTCTTCCATTGTTCCACCCAACAGTGGAATCCAGACGAGTCTGCCTTGGGCTGGGGACGAACCAGACGCATGAGCTGTGGAATTTCAGTGTCATACTTACTGTAAGTCACTTCATAAGTTTGCAGTCAGACATGAAATAAGTGTGTGTTTTTTGTTTTACGTCCATACACTCCAGCCAAGGTGATCTCTGAATGAGTGTGATTATACAAGCCTCTACATTTGTGAGACTGTGTGCTTATGTGTTTCTGTATATGTGTAAATGTGTGTGTACAGGTCAGCAGTGACCAGCTTGGGGAGAGGGTGCACAGTGAGAGCACACATACAAAATGAGTGAATGACTGATTTATTAGGTGTATAATTGCCACAGCTCTCCTCTATCTTGGCTGTAGATTTCTGCTCGATGTCCAATGTGTGTGTGTGTGTTTGTGCGTGTGTGTGTGTAGCGGAGTGGGCAATGTGCAGCAGGGTTGAATTAATGGAACACTCACCACGCTAACTCCATGCAGACCACCAGCATGGTGTTAACCTCATATAACGAGACGGAAAGGCCATGAAATTGTGTGTATAGCTGAATATGAGCCTGTTTGCTCCTCCACCTGCATGCCTGCCCGTCTTTTCGGTATCTTCTTTTACTTTTTATTTTTAACTCCTCATGCAGAGGCATAATTTTATCTGTAACACTGGTGACTCAGTGGATCTCATTTAGGATTTCAGCCAAATGCTCTCTGGTGTATGTCATGCCCCAGTGATGTTAAGTCAAAAGAGTGAGAGGGAGAGATGAAAAGCTCACATGCATGCACTCTCAGACGCCCAAAAAGCTGTGCCAGACGAAGTCTTATTCATCAGATTTGACCTTGTGAAAATGAAGACCTGAGTGGAGTTCTCTAAATCACAGAGATGAAATGGCAGAGGGAAGAAGGAGCCAAATCACTTTATTACACAGTGCACAGGCTGGTTTGTATTCTAGCCATGCCTGAAACCAAAACAGATGATGTAAAAGAAAAAAAAAAAAGAAGGTGGTTAGGAAAAATGTTCCTCCAAAAATAGGAGGACCTGTTTTGCTTTTGGAATAAATATAGATCTAACCAAGGGATACAGATTTCTCACTGACAAATTATTTGCCAGATACTATGATTATTTGTCTATTTAAACCCAACATTTCTCCTTAAAGCCCTGCAAAATACTCCCAGTAGCCCCTACCTATGCCTTTATTCAGAAGTACTGAATGAGCCACTGATTGGATTTCAAGCCAAGGTTCAAGTCCTCGCTCTTTTGAATGTTAAACCACTAAAAAAAGCCTCTGAATTCTAAGCTTTAATTATGTGTCTTCAGGGCTGTGCAGCAGGGGGACATTAATTAAGCTAAATGATCCTTCCTCTACAAAACACTTTGCAGCATTCACGATGGAACAAGGAGCAGAATTGCTCCTGCAGCGTGAAATATAGGTGTGCTTTGTATGGAGCTGTGGGCAGCTCCATGGGGTTCACATCCACTCCACTGTGAAAGAGAAGCAACTGCAAGAAAGGCCAAGCTAATTTGTAAAATGGTGGATGTGTGACTGGTCTGAGGACGGGAAATGAAAAAACACTACGAAACAATCGGCCACAAAAAAAAAAGGATAACAGAAAGAGTCCACTCTATCCCATGTTTCAGTTTCCGTTTTCAAAGCCCATCCCTCCTTGCTCCGCCTTCATATTTCCCAGACACGGCTGGGATGGATGAAGCTCTTTAGTGGCACTCTGGGATTAGGCACACACATATAAACACATACAGACACGCATATGCATGCATGTCCTAAAATGTTCGCAAGTACTACACATCCTCACACACGCACAGGCAAGATACTGGAGGCAGCTTGTGAGGTGATTGTTACCAGATGAGGCGGGTTGTCCATCCACCCTCGCTCAGAGATAGACAAAAGATTACGCTGACTTTTCCTCATCCCCGCCTGATTGTGTGTCTTCATGTGCATGCGGATGCACAGATGTGTGAGACAGAAAGGGGGAATTTTCAAGCACCTTCAAGTTGTTTTTTTAGGGGGGAGGGGCCTTGTATCTTAATGAATGAATGCTAAACCCCCCTTTTTCCAATGGATGAGCTGGCAGCTGGCATATGTATGTCCCATTCAAATAGAGTGACATGTTTAATTTGACAATTAAGAAAACAAAGGAATCCATTTAGACACACAGTTGGAACACAGTTGGAGGCTGTGTATACTTCGTGTGTGTGCCCCTCATCAGTTCTTTACAGAATTGAAAAAGACAGAAGGGGAAGTATTGTGGATGCAGTAGCCTAAAAAGCTGCTGTAAACCTGGACTGTCAGTTTAGATAAGCAAGAAAAGAAAAGAAGCCATGAGTAAAAGCAGGCAAGAGCAAAAAGCAAATTTATTTTTCTAATTCAAACCACTGGGCCTGAGCTGCTGCTGCTGCTCTACCAGTCAATGGGGTGCATGCGTGGACTATTTAGTGTTGTGGAAAGCAAAGTACTCATTACCTCAGTTTACCTCAAAGCAGCAGCAGACAACAGCCATTTAAAGGTGATGTAAATAACGCCAGCGCGTGGTGTTTCTTTACAGCTGGCTGAGAATCGTTAACCTCACATTATGTCACACTTCAGGTGCTGAAAAAGCAAGCTGGGGTTTTACTCATAGACACACATAGTCTGCCCAGCAAGTGTGCGGTGAAATTATGTTACCCATAATCGCACAGAAAACACAGGAAAAGTCCTACGTAAGTAGTTTCCTACAAGCTAAATAAAAAAGACTTTGCTTTTTCTGAAACGGCTCGAGTTAACTGTGAAGATTTAAGTACGTGTTTTTGCATATTGCAGGATATGAGGAACCACTAACTCATCTGAAGTGACTCCCCCCCATTTTGGCTCGACTAGGCCCAAATTTCCAACACCGCTTATCAGAAGATACAGGCGGGTACCCCCCCATTCCTAATTCCTTCTGTCTCACCCTCTTTCTCCCCTTCCTCCACCACCTCCTCTCTTTTTCTTCCCTGTGGTCCTGAGAGTCCTGTTACCATGGTTACGGCTGAACGATGGCTCCAACCCTTTGAAAGCCACACACACATGCACACTTGCACATGCTATCTGTATGAAGTAATGGCAACCATCCTTCACGTGGCTGAGTGTTCGTACGAAGTCCGTCTGCCTGCTCCTCTCTGTGCCCAGTTACAATAACATGACCCCCTCTCCCCTTGACAGAGATGAAAAATATCACCGGGCGGAAGATTCATGTACATGCACAAGAGAGTCTATGCTACAGTCATTCTCAGCTAGTTGTTAAAATTTGGAAAGACAAAGTCCTCTGCAGCTATTATCCTCTAATGAAAACATCTACTTCAGCCTTGTGCCATTTTGGGATACCACTCTCAGTTCAGAAGTGTAGTGGAAAAGATAATAAAGTGAGTGACAGTCTACTTGAACATGAACAAGACTGAGATTGAAATATTTGTCTCCTTTCACTTTCCCTGCATGGCTGCCCCATCCACTACCCGTCTGCTCCACATCCAATCCTCCACTGCACCCCTCTACTTCTTGATAAATATGTGCTTAAACGTGTCTGCAAGGAAGGCAGACCGCTGACAAATAGCCTCCTTCAAGGGCGTACTGAGACAGATAGAGGTGAAATCATGCACACAAACACGCACGCACACACACAGATACGAGTAATGGTGATGAATCGCTTTGGCCCCACCTCCTCTGTCCTCTTTCTACTTCTCTCATTGTCATGGTAACCATCAGCACCTCTACTGCATCCTGCATTCATGCTTTCACACCAGCCATCCCTTTCATCACATTTTTTTTCTTATCCTCACTCCTTGTCTGAAATCTGCTGAGTTGCGTTCCTTTCAAAGCCTTTAATTTCTTTACTATGAATCATCCACCTTTTCATTAGGTGTTCACACAAAAACAGTAAATGTGTTGTATATTTCATATAATACTATAATACTATTCCACAAAGACCTTTTGTGAAGCTTGTCTTGTATGCTTGGACCAACTAGAGTTGTGCAGTGAAAGGGCTCCTTAGGAAACTGGATTTTTTTTTTTAACTTAATAGCTTTGCCATTGTACCTCTCAGCCATGCTCACACTACATCTGTCTTATGTAGCATCAATCAGCATCAAAGGCAGCTGAGCTGAAATTGTGATGTGACCTATTATGTCAGTTACTCCCTAATTTGCTTCATCACACTGCGAATGATTCAATTCAAGGCCATTAGGCCCACATTAGGTTCTACAATGACGTATAACCAACCCTCATTGTCAGAGAGGGAAAACAGCTCCATTTTGACATAGGGTGTCTATATCGTGACACACCAGGTCTCCCTCCAAGCTTGTCATATATGAGCATTTGTAAAGGAACTTTGCCTTCACATCAAAATGAACTGGGTAAGAATCACTTTTTAGTGTGTAGGGTTAATGTTGTCAAGGGGCACATTTTTATCAAAATCACAAATCTTTTCCAAAACCAACAACAAGCAGCTGTGAGTGCCTGAAGCTAAACAGCTAGATAAAGTGAAAAGGGAAAAGCAAGTGAACCAGTGCCACCCTTTCAACCTCCAAATGCAAATTTACTGTTTAAAAGAGGACCTTTGACATTTGCTGCCGCATCCAAACAAGGGAAACAGATAAAAAGGTGAAAAGGACAATTAAAAGGCTAAAAAGGCTGAAATTTTGACTCTTTTCTTTTAATTTAGATTATTATTCAGCTTCAAGATTTTACGTTCACTAATCCAAATGTGTTAACTCCCATATGTGCACATTAGACGCAAATAAAATGATCATATCGTAAGATAAGGTGCCAAGTTTTGCATTTTATCAATGGGCTTCACTGAAATGTCTATATTGTGTTATGTGTTATCGCCAAAATAAACATCACCTGCACTGCACTTCCCGTGATCTTGGACTCTTGATCTGTATGACTTGAAAGAGCTGTTCTTTAGATAAGAAACAAAGCCTTGAGAGAAGAATATCCTTTCAATGGATTCACATTAGCCCTTGTATCCGGTATTAGAGCCGCAGATCTGGCACTCTGAGATCCTTGCAATCAAGCAGCTCCTCTGTAATCGTCCCCTGGAGCAGGGCACAAAATACTCTCTACAGCCTGCCAGCGGTGTGGGTGTTTACCAGAATGCACATGACTGCGGGGAAGCGTGTATGCATGGGTATACATAAAAGTGTGTGAGTCTGTATGTAGTTTGTGTATGTGAACACCGCTTGACAGCATCAGAAATCACTTCCAGCTTTTTAAATTGATATTCCCCTACAGAGAGCTGGACGCCGGCCAAGAGACCAGCGTCCCTGACTGCTGGGGACAGAGAGAAAGAGACTGCATCACCAACAGGAACGCTCTCCCTCCTTTACCAGTCTAGACTGGAAATAAATTGTTTTTATAATCATATACAAATACAACTGCAGACTCTCTGTATTTTCACGCCCTGTATGTCCTACAAACCACGTGATTTAAAATATTTGGCTCGCCTGCAGACCATGATTCAGTCCTTGCATTCAATTGCTCTAAATAATGTTTAAAAAGGGCTTTAAAATCTATTTCTTTGCACATTTTTTTAAAAGAGATGTACACTATTTCTGACATCTGGCTCTTTCATGGCTACAAACCAAAGCCATTTTTCTTCCTTTCTGTGTGAAAATGAATGAGTGGGATATCGGATTGAATAAAGCTATATCCCATTTCATCTTCCAACCATCCAACTGTTCCTGCCTGCCACAACAGTCCCGCTCTGCTGAGCCGTGATGTGAAAACATTACGCTGCGCTGAGTGACAGCAGCTAAGACACCAGATGTCGACATCTAAAGTCGGCTGGTGCGACTCCTTGCTACTTTTCCTTTTGTCAATTCCTTTGATCCTGAAACAGAAATTTCTTTAGCATATTGTGTAAAAATTCTAACTTTTCTGTCATTTAATTGTTTATCCATTACTTAATTACACTGGCGTAGTACGGGTGGGAGTGTTCAAAGTCTATATGCACTCCTTCACATTTTCCAAAGCAGTCTGGTGTGCCAGCTTGGAGTCTTTGTCAGGCCGAATTTGGCCCCCAGGCCTAATGTTTGACATCCCTGGTTTACAGTAATACACACCTCATCTACCAGTTTTTTTAGATAGTACAGTTTGGCTTGAAAACATCATCCAGGGGCACTTTTACTGCTAAATTCCATATGACGGACATGTTATTTGAAAACAGGGGGGCGTTTTTCTTCCACCTCTTAAACTCTACAACGCATAGCAGGGTGTGTTAGGCCAGAGTAAATCTAATCCAAAACCACAAAGCTGTATTTGGTCTACATGCAGCAGAAATGTTGGTTGTTGTAAATTGACATTAAATCTAACACATCCTTGCTTTAAAAGTTAAATCACTTACAGCAGCGAGACAAAACCTGGGCCAAAGCAGAGGATTTACCTAAGCTCAGCCAGCACCTATCGCCTAAGCCAAACGGCTGTAAATGTACTCGGTGCGAGGTTAAAACATCACACACCGACTACTGTTTCTTGTCAAAAAGATTCATCTTGGAGTCCTTGCGCGATTCCAACACTAACACCTTATGCATCATCTAACTTCTGTCGTGGTCTTTGTAATTGCTAGACTTTTTATAAATTGCAACATGGGAATACTGACAGGCAAAGTGACAGGAGAGATGAAGGAACAATAGACCACCCCGAAGCGGCTAAAATGTGGGTTGAATTTTGAAATGCAGCCTGCAGAAGAAGATGTTTAAAGTTTTTAGTCAAAGCGTGTCTCACCGAATCCTTCACATGCCTTGGTTTCTATCACACAGCTGTTCCATCTGGTTGTTGATGGCCCAAAAACACTTCTGTTGTGTTTTGAGAGATTTTGTTTTTTTCTACTTCCACATTTTTCTTTTTTCTATTTCTGTTGTGTTTCATTTCACTTCTGTTGTACTTTTTTCTATTTGCTGTTGTTGTCTTTAGTTTGCAGTTTGTTTGACCTCTCAGGACCACCGTAGTTATGCTGTACAATAAACCCATACATTTGGGACAGTGAGTTTATATCTGCACATATGTTTTATATTTGTTAAAAGTATGTAATAACTAAGTAACAAAGTTCAAAGAGGAAGCTTAGTGTACATATATACACTTATCCAGTCCAACTAATCACAAATAGCTTGGAGAAACATCCCAAACAAGAGCTCAGAAGTCTTGCGGGGGTTAAAGATATTTTGTAATTGTTGATGTCTGAAGCTTTTTATTCCAGGGAGGGCTTATTCACAACAACACTGATTTGGTCTAAAACTATAAGACCACCATCCATGAGGGATACATTTAGAGAGGGGACATTAAAGTCTGACATAAGCACACTGTTGCCTTTGAAACAGTTTAATTCATGCCTCAGTAGTTTTTTCATTTAAAAGGAAAAACGATAGGGAGCATTATTCCTCATCTTAAGGCTGCGTTTTGAATTGAGGTTCTCCTTGTCCTACATTGACGGGTTCACAGAGTGCACTAGGCTGCAGTGCAGAAAAACATCACCAACTCTGAACTCTGAAGATGGGACGTCTTCTGCTGATGGAGGAAAATTAATCATCAAACTCCATAAATCAAATTTCCTCGTGTTTACTGATTTTCTCTTCCAACCTTTCTGATCATCTCTCATTGAACCATTAGTCGTCATCACTCTTTCACTCATTCCTGTCCATTCGCGCTCGCAATTGAAGATTTGCACAGTTAATCTAAACAGATCACAGCAGTTGCCCATACAAACAGTAAAGCTATTTCCACTCGTGTAGTGCTTCCAGCCCTGTCTGACAGACCGCAGCCAGCAACCACAAACACTATGCATGTTCACATGTACAGAGGCCGACAGTGGAAATAACTCTTCCACTCACTGTGGTTTCTATCCTTAGAGCCCATGCTTTATGGTTTCATCATATGCTCCTTTTCTTTTTTCTTTTTTTTTTTTGCACATGCATTTTTCACTTAAAAATCATTATTAGCTCTTTATCTAATCACAGCTATACAAAAGCAGCACAGAGTATGTGCATATAAAGTACCTCATTTCTGTATAGTTCAGGAACACCAGACAGGAGTTGAAAAAGAGGGAGAAAAAGCCAGTAACGGAGGTTAGTGTGGGCAGGTGAGAAATAGTAAAAGATCTCCTGTAAAAGATTCCACTATAGGGGAGTGGAAACTTTTTCCCACTCTTTTTGATGCCGCTCAAACCTTTAATAGTCATCTCATGGTGAGAGCCATCCTTATAAAAACTGAAATCGGATGAAAAGACGATATAAGGTGCATGCATGACAGACGTGATGTGGACCATGCTGGATATAAAACCCATTTTACTGATGATTGCGATTTCTGTGCTATCACATAGACTAAGCAAAACCAGCCACGTTGTGTAATGATGGTTTTTTGGTACCATTTCAAAGCACTATATCTGGAATACTAATATTCCCCCTCTCTGCTACTCTGAGCATCTCTCCATATTTGAGCTCCTGAGGTGAGAAGGAAGTAGAAGAGGACAACAAATATGTACATATGTACACTATAACATATATGCAGACAACAAACTGCCCAACTAATGCGAAAAAGACAACAAAGCAAACTGAAATACACAAATTAAATCATCCATATCATCCATATATGACACAAACAAAGCCCTCAGAGAGAAAAATCATGGTCACACCCAACTGGGACTTCAATCTAAAATCTATCCCTCTGTAAAGCCGACAGAAACTGATATACTGGGAAACAAGCACTCATACTGCCCTTCACCCCTAACTTATTGACCACCTGCTGTTCCAAACTGCAGAACCCCCTCCCAAAGCAAATATGACATAAAGATACACAGGAAGCATGCTAATTTACACCAACTCTACTCAGTGTGTCATGAAATTAGATTAGTGTGACCTAATGAACTGTGGCGAGCCGCAGGATCACCTGCTGCTCACGTGCGTTTGTGCCCTTTTCTGTCACTTTGTATACGTGTGTGGCTGGGTTTTTTTCCTTTCCCTCTCAAACTCCACTGTCGGGTAGAGAAAAGGCAGATTCAACCAATAACAGACGTGACAGCAACAAAATGGATGCTCAGAGACAGAATATGGACAAAAAATACAGCACAAAGGAAACACAAAGCACAAGCTGCCCAGGAGAGCTGGAATAAGGAGATAGTCCTGAGAGAGATAAAGAAATCGTGCATCTGTGTGTGAGTGTGGCTGCAGTTTTCTCTGTGTTCTGTATGGAGGATCCAGTGCCTGCAGATGTTTGATATCGGGCTGTTCACCAGACGAGGGGAGCTATCTCGACTGTTTTCTTGCTAAAGCTGAATGCCTCTACCTTGTCTGTTTCAGACTGCTGATAGAAACCCTCTGCACTAAAGATAAGCTTCACATTTTACCATTGTGTCATGTATACCCCTTCATCCATTGCAGAGACGATGAAATGGTATATGTTCAAGAACCCCTCTGGCATTTGAAAGAGGAGTCAAGTATTGTTGAAATATTTGAAACACTGGAAAACACCATAACAACCAGCTGACAGTGTGAGAGAAGCTGCCCTTTCTCACACGTAGCACAAAGCAATCGATAGTCTGCTTTAATCGTGTCCTCGTTTCCCTGGAAAATACCCTTGCTGATTTAGGCCGAGAGCTAGATAGAGCATGCAGGAGACAGTACACATGACACCCTCTCACTAACTGTGAAGTCACCAGAGATATACCTGAGCTGTTCCCACATGAGCAAAACTGGACTTCAGACTGAACTTACACTGAGAAGCTGACAGGTTAAAGACTGTTTTACCTCCCAGATGGCTAATTCAGGAATTCACATTCACATTCTTGCATGCTCCTCTTTCGGGTAACCTCTAGAACAGTTCATGGCAGCAATATGTGCGTGTTTGCGTGAAAACACCTCTTGGTTAGATCCACGGTGTATCCACACCAGAAAAGAAAAGTGAAAGGAAGTCGTCACTACCAGATGAGATGAATAAAAGAAAGAGAAAGCAGTCAGATTGGAGAGAGACAGAAAAAAGGGGGTGAAAGAAGAAAAGCCCTCACTGCCATATGGTACAGAGTATTGGGCTTAATGAGGCGTGAGGCCATCCCCTCCACAGAGGCACTGGCCAGTGAGATCACACATGAATGAACACTCTGATAGGTTTAAAACACAGCATATGCCAACAACTTGTGATATGGAATCAAACTAATGCTTGCATGAAAACAAAAAGAGAGAGAAAAATGAAAGCGTTCTGATAAGAGTTTAACATTTTCAATCTGATTACAACCGAAAATATTCTAGCAGAAAGAGATACTGTCGAGATCAGAGGAAAATCTGAGGCTCTGAAGCTGTGCCACCATCAAATAGAGAACCACTTTAAATGGGCAGGGTTTGCATTGTTAGGTTATATAGTGCAAGTCTTGTTATATGCATCACCTCCACTTCCTCTATATAACAGCAAGAGTGTTTTATGTATACAGCTCCTGAAGTTCTTAGGAGGCTTAGGGTTGTCCATATCAAATCCCAGGAGCAGCATATATGCACTGTAAGGCCTCTCAGCTGTAAATGCAAGAGGAGGAAGAAGAAGAACAGCACTTATCCATGTATAGGACAAAATTTATGATGGACTTAAAAATGCTGCCTGCTCAGTTAACTGAAAATAGGGCTTTAAAAAACCCTCACAGCTCACAGATTTGCTTCTGCATGTAGTCCAATGCATATATGCATTAAAAAGGTTAAATTGGACCATATCCCATCGAAGCTCAGCTCCACTTCCTGACATCCAAATCACACCCTGCTGGAACTGCTGGAGACATTTCCTTCATTACCACAGCACTACCAACTTGCACACATATCTTGAAATCTGCTTTTGGACACAATGTGGTCAGGATTCATTTAAAATGCCTCACCCAGTTTCTGAAAGGTACATAAAATACACAAACAAATGCAAATGGGATGCTTTTAACAGCAGCATCCTGCTTAGTTACATTTTCTTTTCTACATCTGAATCAGAAATATAACTAATGCTGGGTAAATGAAAGAATATCATTTTGGGTAATATAATAAAATCACATAGAATCACATTAGATCTACTCTCCATTCAAGAAACAGTCCCTACAAAAAACGTCTGCAGAAATAACACCAGCTAAATAAAACCAGAACTCTTGGATTATGACACAATTGTCAAAATCTTGCCTCTGTACACCACCACAGTGTATTTTAAACTAAACAATCAAAGTGTGATTTAATTTTTTTGGCAAAAAACAGCATCTAAGAGTGGCAGAACCATAATCAGCTCTTTTAACTCATCCAGAGGCTCTAAGAGGACACAGCAGTACTTCACAATAAATTCTAACATCAGCAGGCTAGCACCTTCACAAAGGCAATACTAACATGTCGCTGCTAAGCAGGGATCATTTATAACATGATCACCATTCTAGTTTGACATATTGTTTAATTATTATGCTATTACAGCTAAGGTTGGTGTTCAGGTCATTAGATTTGTATGCATGTGGTCAAAAACCAGCGTCCTGGCAAATATGAAAGCTTAACCCGGTGATACCACTGTATGAAAAATCAAACCACAAACAGTTGATCCAAAAAAGAATATGATTGAGTAGCATCAAATTTCAAATGACATCTATTCCATGTTTTTTCATAGAAATAAATTCTCATTGTTGGGCTATAAAGCAAGCAACACCCACAGTTGTAGGGCTGATCGTTTAAATCACAACAACTAGATGCTTTACATTTTAATGTAAAGACCCAACAGTAATAGAAAGAAAACCCCAACAATCAGATGCCCCCCTATGAGCAAGCACTGATGACTGATTAGGGATGAGAGGAAGGAGAGGGGACAAAAGACACAGTGTGGCAGTAATCAATCTAATATATTCTGCAAAAAGGTGGAGAACAAAAGAAACCCTCGGGGGTAGCGTATAACATTTATAAAACCAAAGAAC
The DNA here is from genome assembly GCF_013358895.1 of Oreochromis aureus. Lineage (NCBI taxonomy): Eukaryota > Metazoa > Chordata > Actinopteri > Cichliformes > Cichlidae > Oreochromis > Oreochromis aureus. Next base: position 16,635,687 of record NC_052951.1, on the reverse strand, counting down.
CTCCCCTGAGTTCAGACCTTAGAAAGTTATTACTACAATAATTTTAAGAAGTAAAGCCCACCTCTTTATGCCAACAGTTTACAGGCACAAGTCGAAAACCAAAATGGATTTTCTTCATGGTATCTGAGCCTCCAGTAGCAAACAGGTGATGAATTCCGAGTGAGTGTTGATGGATGTTATGAGAATAGTTCACATAGCAGACACACCATCCTGATCCCTCGTCACACACATCCTGTCAACAACGCCGGCAGCTGAGAGACGTGTGACTCGGAGAGAGAGAGGTCGAAAGAGGCAGAAATACTGTACCAGACAAAAAGCATATGAGAAGAGGGGCCAGCTGTTAACAGCATGAAACGATTCACCAAATTTTCAGTCTCGCTCGCGTCTTTGTGCAAAACCGAGCATTTGTTGTCGGTTATCACCTGTTAAATGCAAATTGTGGCACGTGATGACAGTGAGCGCTGAAACCTCTTCTCTTTCTCCATTCAGCTATTGATCCAAGTAAATTCATCACACTGACAGATTAATCAAAAGTCACAGGCGAGAGTTTCAACAGCCGTGGGCCTTATTAAAGACCAGCTACTGCTGTGCAAGAGCAAGAGTGAGGGAAGACGTCAAGCGGACAATAAATTTCATCTTCCTCACACTTTTTCAGGCTAAATAAAAAACTATAGAGTGTTTTGAGACTGGGCTGGAAAAGGGGAATGGGCTCCAAGTGGAAGCTGTGGTTTGTTCTGGCTCTGGTTTCCATGGGGGTTAGATTCAGCGCAACACCAGCAGGAGACTGGAAGACTGGTTTGGTGTTACAGGAAGCTTATGCTGAATACCTTCCTGCTTTCAGTGAGTCACAATGTTTCTCTGGAGCTATTGCTATTGGTTTATCAAATGTGATTAGTCTCAGTGTGCATGTGTGTAAGCGTTCCTCATAGAGGCTGAATGGAATTTAGCTGTGGGATCTCTGACTTTGGACTTCACACCAAAAGGGCTGATTGCTCTGACAGATAGACACGCTGTGTTTGCTTAAGTGGTTTTCTGGTAGGTTCAGAAAGACTAACTCCACCTGTTAAAAGAAACCTCCCCCACCTATATGTTTTTCACTTAGTTTCAGTTACCTTCAAAGGCATGCCCAGATGTACTTATGTGAGATGCTGTGACAGCACAGAAAAAAGACTCCAGCCAGCTGATGGATTTGAACCCAGGAACTTCTTGCTCTCAGGTGACGGTGCAACTACCGCACAACTATACCTCAAACAATGACCCAAACTTCTCAAGTGTGATAAGGCAATATTAAACGACAGTCACAGAGCCATGTGGTGGCAACGTTCAAATGACATTTTTAACAGTTTGGGGTACTGGATCCAGCTGACTGACCTGAGACATCTAAAATTTATTCAGGAAAGCCTTAAGGAGTTGGTGTTACGTTATTTTGTAAACTGAGTTTTCATCACAGGGCTTTACCCTACCAGCGAGTTGATGCTTCGTCATGAAGCACGCAATTGCTGTAATTCAAAGATATACTGTCCAGGCTGCCCAAAACTTAACAGGTTTGATGAGAGTCGTGCCTCAAACACATAGTAGTAAGAAACTTTTAGAGCGCCACCTAGTGGGAACAGGAAATGTCATGTTTTATATTGTACTGTACTCCTCCCAGGTTGACTGTATGCACCTCTAAGTGGTCTGAATGAACTTCAGAATATTTTGGTGTCTAAGCCTAACAAAAAGTGTCCACTTAGGAGTGACAGTGTTTTGGATTGGTGAGGCTGTCATAAAATCATCATGTTCTCAGTTGCCTGAAGCCAGCAGCTCTAATTTTATAACTCGAGTTTACTAAGCAGATTTGTGTATTTGGGCTGTGGTACTAGAGCGCTTCACTGCTTTTGTAGAGCAATGCCAACAAGCCATTTCCCATCTCTTCATATAGTACATTTCCCAGAAGAGCACATCTGTGTGTCTGTCTGGATGAGTGTTTTTCAACAGCCCTGACCAGGAAACCACATGCTGAACATCACAGGGGAGATCACCTGCTGAAAGTGAGGTCACATACACATACACAGACATACTGGATGACATACGGACATGCGCATACTCATATATACACGCACAAAAAAACCTTGTGCTTGTTGTTTTGTTTTTAACTATCTAAGTTAATTTATCTTTTTGTTTTTGAAATTATCATTTCGCTTTTATTTTATTTGAACTTAATTTGATTTATTCTTTAATCAAAGCTTCTTCTTCAGCAATTCATTTGCTGATGTCCGTTGGGGCTGTTTTGGAGCTACGACCAGAGTGTGCGTGCTACTGCTTGTGAGATTAACAGTGCCTTTCCAGCAGTCAGGTTATGCTGGAACTCAGCATGTCATTGGATTTGACAGAGGCTCTGCAAGGCACAACCCACACAGATGGGAAAAATGCTTTAACTCTGAAAAACACAAATTTTAAACGAGAGAGTAAGAAATCTGAAAGTAATCATATGCACTCAGTAGAAGTAGCAGTCATTCAGAAAGAATGATGACATGAGATCAGATGATTTCAGCGACCTTCACATGCAAATGATGCAATGAGTTTTTAAGGACTAACTTTGCTTGCTTTTCACCACCAGCTACAATCTCCAATGTTCTCATGACCTTTACCTTCTCAGGTTATAAACCCGATTCCGGCGAATGTGCATGCCACACACTCGCGCACACACAAGCACACGCAGCAACTTTTTAACCTCTCCAGCCTGGGAAATACTTTAAGGAAGCGGAAGAAAAGGAAAGCAAGGAAACTGAGAAATAAATAACCCCTTTGTGCCATGGCTATATAAACAGTGCAGCACATTACAGATTACTAAAGTGGCCAAACTGATAAGAAGCTTCCTACACACTGCATGCACTATATTTGTGTGTATGTGTAGGTGAAGAGTGAGCGAAAGCAAAATCAACCTATGGAGAAAGATGCAATGAGACAGAAACAAGGGAAAAACTGGGAGAAAACAAATGACAATGAAAATAAAGATATAACAAAACAAAAAGTAAATTGTGGGACTCAGGAAAGACTGGAAGAAAAGCAGCATATAGAACGTTCTTCATACATGTCTCCTGATAACACATTTCCTTGTTTAGATATTAAACATTAGTCGATTTCCCCCCATTTTTAAGTGTCCGAAATCCAAACTTAGCCAGCCAGGCCAGCGTAGTAATTCCAAACTCCAAACAGTGATTGCTAAATATTGTAAATATTTGTACAATTCTGCCATTGTCTTGACTGTGTGGAGCGTGACAAATCTCACAACCAGCTAATCTGTGCCAAATAACACCGCAAAAAATATGTAAACTGAATCCTAGCAGGCCAGCTGACCCAAATCTCGACTTTCCCACTAGCTGACAGTGTAAAAAACGATACTAATGAATCACAATACTTAAATGATAAGTTCAAAACAAATTTGGAGCAGGGTTCATTAAGCTATGATGTCAGGTCTCAGATTATTTTGTGCGCATGTGTGTCCATGTTGCACTGGCCAAGAAAAAAGTTAACACCAGCTGCCATTACACTGAAAATTGCAGCCCTTGTGGGGAGACTCTCGCCTGGAGTTTCTCGGCACAGATGAAGCAAGCATTGAGGAACGTGCCGGAATGACTAAATCAAACCTTATTCAATCTCTCTGGCACACTGGAAAACTACCCGTGATGTCTGGCATGGGATTAGCCTGCACCTAGTGCCAAAATAACTGCCGGCTAGGATTAGAAAGAAAAAAATCAGTAACAGTTGATTACAACTGTTGCAACAACTGGAATGAGGGTCCAGAGGGTTCATTTAGTTGGTTGAGGGATGTAATAATGCAAAAGGGCAGGCTAACTGAGGACAAAGTACAGGGTTCAGACAAAATCACGGGCTGGATCTGACTGTGAAAACATTTAAAGGTTCCATCTGTGCATTTCTTGTTCTTTCTACATATCAATCCCTCTCTCCTCTGCTGTTTTATTTCATTTACATCTTATAGTCCTACTCCTCATTACATTTCGTCACGTCTCATGTCTTCCCAAAGGAGCCAGCCCATATGCCAGCTTTTCCAAATGCATGATAAGTGAACCTACAAGAACATGAAACTCTACTAGTCTTTCTGGTTTTAATACGGCACCAGAGCCTTTTATTAGAATCTCAGTGGTGTTTTAGGCCCAGCAGTGAGCTATCTTAAAAATTTTGAAAAAGGGGGGGTGGGGGGTTCTGCCTCATGTCAAAGAGTTTAAAACTGGCTTGTAAAATCTGCTGGTCTGATCTGTGCATGATGCCATGTTAAGACCTTTCTGGAAGACAGTCTAGCTCTCCTTTTTAATCAGGCGAAGTCCGCCTTATATATCAAAGCTGCTGAAATCGTGACGAAAACAAGACAGTTAAGCTGAAGCGAGGTACTGCACCGATACCAAGGGCTCACCCCACATTTCTGGCTAAGTTACCATGGCAATCCTACGAGGTGAGAGAGAGGACACACCAGAAGAGAGTAAATCTCCTCAAAGGAGCTTCAGGAATTCAGGTAAAGACTCCCTCCCTGCTTTTCTTTTTTTTTCTTTCTGTTAGATATAGTTTCCCTTTAAATGAGATCATTGAATATCCTAGACTTTATGAATCACATCACAATGTGTCAGTGCTTCCAAGTGCCCCATCCATTGTGAAGCAGGACTTTGAGACTGCTTTTCACTTCAGACGTGACTTTGATTTCCAGACCACTTTATATTGATGTATAAATCAGGCCTTTGCCAGGGGAGTAATCATAGTGGGTTTTACGGGGAGTGTGTTTGTGAAAAGAGAGAGGGAATAAAGAGATGAGAGGACTGGGAAGACAGTGAATACTAGGTTTTGGCTGCGTAAGTAGGACAATAGTTTTGTGTTCAGCACACTGCAAGATAGAGCTCTCAAAGAATTATAAACGTCAGTTCCTCTACAAAATGAAGACAAGTAGAGTGAAATCTATGAAAAAAATAGATAAAAGATTTATAAGTTAGAAGGAGAAGCAAAAAGCTGAAGAGAAAACTTTCTCTGTCAGGGTTTCGCCTACCTCTAAGAAGCAAGTCCCCGCTGGGGTGTTTTCCTTGATGGAGGCATTGTAGAAGTTGCTGGAGAACACCGGCGTGTTGTCATTAACATCCTGCAGCACAATGTCCACTTTCGCTGTCGATGACAGCGGCGGGCGTCCGCTATCCATCGCAACCACAGTCACACTAGGCGCTGGCTCTGATTCAAAATCCAGAGCAGTTGCCGTGGTAATGATCCCAGTAACTGGATCGATCGAAAACCAATCAGAGTGAGAGTTTTTGCCCTTTAGCAGGCTATATCGCACATCCCCATTGGGGCCCTGGTCCTTGTCCCTGGCAGTAACCTGAAGAACAAAGGATCCAGGATACACAACCTCAGGAATGGTTTGTCTGTACGCCTGCTGGTCAAACAGAGGGGGGTTGTCATTGACATCAGTCACCTGGATGGTGAAAGAGGACTCTGCTCTGAGCGGGGGCGTGCCAGAATCTGTGGCCATCACCCTCAGGTCATAGGAATCCCGCTCTTCTCTGTCCAAGACCTGGTCAACATATATAAGGTAAATGATACTGTCTTTGGTTGTAAGAGCAAACTTCCCATCACCACCCTCAAGGGACACATTGACGTTGGCGTACTCTCCATAGTCTGGGTCGGTGACAGATATCCGAGCTACATATTGGCCGGGCTGGGCTCCTTCTGAGATTCTTGGAGAACCATCCTCACTGAGGAAGATGATGGTCATAGTAGGCTGATTATCATTGTAGTCACGGACATGAATAGTCACAAATGCATTGGTCACCTGTGAAAACAAGTTATAGGATTTAGATAATTCTTCTACTGGGAATTCATCAGCGTAGCACAAGTTCTTCACATTCATTATATTAGTTTGTACTGTTGGTATGCTTATATTGGCTATTTAAGACTAATTTAGGCTAAACATGGTAGTGGTCAGGAAAACAAGCTCCAGCAACACTTCATCATGTCACCACGTGTTGACACTGATGAAGGCTACAGACTGAAATGTGTTGGTCAAGCAATAAAGTTGTTCTTCATACTAGAAGTGCTGCTAGGCCTACAGTCAGTCTTCTAAACCAAAGTGATGGAAAAAGAAATTAGCTTTGACCTGATGATGGTGATAGAGGAAACTCAGGGGATCACAAATCCTGAAACAGACTAGATAGCAATGCCATACAATATTTGTCTTAAAAAAGTTAACCAACCACAATGTGTGTCTTGAATTCATTGTCTGGGAACCACAAAATTGAATGGAACCAGTGAGCAATCCATGTCTAGATAATAAGAGTTTGGACCTTCAGTATCAATCAATAGGATTCGTGCTCTTTGCGGCTCATTAGCACTTTCTATCTAATATAAGTATATAATACGATATGCTACCAACCATTAAACACACTGCACGGCTTTGTTAATGCACTATAATGAAGGGCCACAATGCAGTTACCTCAGGGTGGCTGGCATTATCCCTGGCCTGGACCACCAGTTCATGAACCCTCTTAAGCTCATAGTCCAGGGGTTTATTCAGAGTGATGACCCCAGACTTTACATCAATGACAAAGTAGCGTTCAGGGTCACTCTGACGTCGATTGATTTCATAAAGCACCAGCCCATTATCACCTTCATCCTCATCTGTGGCAAACACCTGCAAAGACAGCAAAAAAAAAAAAAAAATCCTGATGAATGTGGAGGCAGAACATTATTTTAGAAACAAGTTAGAGCACAAAAACTAACCTGGAGGATACTGCTTCCCTGTGGGAGACTTTCAGAGATAATAGAGTGGTATCTGCTTTGATTGAAGACTGGCGCGTGGTCATTTATGTCAGTCACAGTCACCTCCAGGGTCATAGATCCCATCTTCCTAGGTGAGCCCCCATCAAAAGCCTCTATTACCAGGGTGTACGATGACCGTTTCTCCCTGTCAAGCAGTCCATTGACTACCAGGTCTAGATATAGCACCTTGTTAGCACCTCTCTTCGTCTCAAGTTTGAATGTCTGGCCTACATTGCCCTCTCGAATAGCATAGCCTTGGGTGGTCAGCTGGTCCTTGTCTGCATCGGTCGCTGGCTCCAGAGAAAACCTTGTGCCCACAGCTGTGTGCTCAGGGATCTTAAGAGCAGCGCTCTTTTTTGGGAACACAGGTGCGTGGTCATTGATGTCGTTGACAGTGATTGACACTTCAATAGTGACCCCGGTCATTGTAACAGCAATGAAGTTATAGTGGTCCCTCTGTTCACGATCCAGACGGCGTGCAGTGGTAATGATGCCTGTGGTCTCGTCAATATTGAGGTCATTGCTGACACCTGTGCCTTCATGGTCCGAGATGAAATAAAGACTTGCAGTTTCACCAGGCGGTAACCCAGCACTGATGTCCCCAACAATGGTCCCTGCCGGTTGCTCTTCATCCAGCTGGAGTTCTAGTGCACCGAGAACAGTTGTTGTCTGGACCAGAACAAGGATGACACAGAAATAAAAATAGACCTTCTGATGCCAAAGATGTGAGCGCACACAGGGTTCACTGACCCAAGACCTCCCTCTTGACCCTTTACTTGTTATCGGCATGGCTGGGTTCTAAAACTCCTGGAAGAAAAGAAGAGAGGAAAAAAAAATATTAGCCACAAAAACATGACTTTTTAAAAGTGCAGGTATATTTTATGAAACCTGAATTGAGCAAGTGTACAGCGCTTTTCATTCTCTATTGAATATTCCCTCTTGAAAATTCACTTTAGCTGTTTTGCATGAAACAAAAAGAGAATGTTCATCTCTTTTTTTTCGCTGAGTATGTATCTTAAATCCCCGCATGACAAGGTGCTAACACATTTATAGTGGTATAGAACAGATATTAAAGACACTGCCTGATGAATTTCAGCTTTTTCCCCATAAAATAGATATATATAACATTTTAGACAGAACTTTCCAGCTGGATCTGGAAGCACTGAAAGAGCATGACAATGGACGTTTGAGTCTCTCCAGGATCCACAGTGGGCTGGACCAAACTGAGGACAGAGTCATAACTTATAATTATCCACAGGATAACAACTGAACCACTGGGTGACAATATCTTAAAGTGGGCAGAACATAACACACTGGGAATTAAGATCTGTTTGTCAAATGTTTTATAGATAACACAGATCAGAACAGCAAATGCTTACACGCATAAATGTACAAATGCCTGGGAAAGTATGCCTATAGCTTAGCCTCTTAGCCTCTCTGGTTCCCCAAACTTTAAATCATTCACGCATCCATAAAGTATCCTCCTCGTGCTAATGCCAAATCAATGGAAGTAATGATGAACAACTGTCCACAAACCCCTGCAGAGTCACACGCTTCTTGCCAGCAACTGTTTATGGTTAGCCTCTTGTGCCAGAAAGTGGTAAGGTAGGTCTACTCCAACACATGACATGTCGACAACAGGAAAGTTAATCACAAGATTTTCAAAGTCAAACTAAAGCTCACCTGACAGTGTTTTAAGCTAACCTGCGGCATAACCACCATCTGGTACTTCCAGCAAGTTAAAACAAACACCGATAATTATCTGCAAATGGAAACTGACCCAGTTTTGACACACATACTTTTGCATACTAGCATAAAATCCTGGAAATACGCTCATAAATGTTCTGGCAAGTTTAACCGAACAAGTTTAACTGGACTCTCACGAGATAGATGCACGTTTTACCCCTTGGCGAAGTCTACAAATATTTAGATTACTTTCAAAATGAGACCAATTGTTTATGCACGTTCCACTCGTATTTATAAGGGAAGATTTATTGAGCATATAACTCTTCAAAACATCCTGCAATGAGGAGAACCGTCCAGCCCTGACACAACTCATTCATCACACTTTTGAGACCGGAGAGATGATGCTTTAACAATATTCTACGGCGATCTGAACATTAATGCCTAAACTCTCTGGAATGTGAATGATTCCTGCCCCTGTTGCTGTTAAATTATCAAAACTATAAATGTGCGATGCAGGCAAAAGGCCAGTAGCAGACTGGAGACAAGTTTTCAATGGCGGGCGGTGGCCCTTGCTGGACGGCCATATTCACCAAAAAAAATCACTCCCACAGTGCATGTATAATCTGGACAGTTAACTTTAGGAATGTCTTTCACCTCTAGAGAAAAAGCCAGCCTGCTGCTGGCTGCAGATTTCGCACATACATTAAACTAAAGAATTCATAGTCTCACACACAAAAGGACCATAGACTTATCCTTTTCCATGACTGCTATCTCATATACAACAATCGGAAGGAAATGAGTTTCTTGCTAGTAGTTTAGATTTACAAGTCTCCTTAAAAACTTTTAAGTATGCATAAGACACAAATAAAACACAAAAACAATATTTTATGTGATGAATCCTCGTGCTATCATCCACTTTACCAGTCTTTCTACTGACTCTGACCTCCTGCGGTCATTTATGAGGCCTCTGAGGAGGAAAGATTAATAAAGGCTATAGCTCCACAGGGACTGGGGAAGGGGACACTGATACTGGCCCCTCTGACTGACCCCTACATCTGGTACAGACGGCTGCTCTGGACAGTTGCTGCACTCCTACACAATGCTCAGGCTGAGCACATGTCTCCACACAAAGCCCTTCTTTTGTTGTCTTTTCTGTGTTTCAAAGTAGTTGTCAGTGTTTGTGTCTGTCTGAAACAAGACGAAAAGAGAGGAGAGAGAGAAGTTGAAAGAGGTCTGGGAGACAATTAGGGGTGTGATGATAAAACAAAGCCTTTTAACTGCAGAGAGGGAAACTCAGAGTCATAGCTTGGGCCTTTTGAGACGTCGCTCTGATGAAATTAACTCAGTACCATAACACAGCCATTGAGCAGACTAAGGAGAACAGCATGAAAAGAACAAAGGAGAGACGTGGAAAAAGCAGATTTGGAACACAATAGCAAAAGTAACATTCATTGCAGTTTGCTTTGGCTTGGCAGGCCTGTTGCCTTTAGAGACCACTGGACTGTGCAGGCAGAACTTATGATGTCAGAAAGGGTGTATTCCAGTCTTTTTACGTCTTTTCTCTCTCACTGCTTCAGTTGAGTGTCAGTGAAAGGTAATATTGATGAACTGATCGCATGGCTGCAATCTGTCACTGTCAATGAGCAGTCTGTCCATGACATCATCTCCACCTTTGACATGGGCTGCAATACACTTGTGTTTGCTTTGGACAACACGAGCCGACGAGGGATGGAGAGTGCAGGGGCTAAAACAGAGCTCGTGCTGAAAGGACTCTGGCTTTAACAAACGGTCAGTGGAGTGAAAGATAATCACCTGATTCACTCCCTCTAGTGGCTCTCTTTAAAATTATGATGAATTATGCACGACCAATTTAAAGAGGTTTGGAATTTCTCCTAATCTTAAAAAAAAACAGAAAAATAAGACGTAAACAGGTTCAAGCAGCACAACAAACAAGATTCAACCTGTCTGCAGGCCTTTATGTGTGCATGACATGTGCATGCAAGCAGTGACATCATCTGTGTGCGACCACTTTGACAGACAGGGCAGACCCTGAGGGCTCCACGCAGTCTCAGCCACATTATATCTGGCATTGCACCCCCATAATCTCCTTCTGCTGTGTGCAGCCCTCAAAGCCTCAAATGCATGGGCCTCCGCTCTTAAGCGCTGCAGCCAAATAATAGAAAACCATAGCGTTTTCTATATGTGACCATTTAAAGCAGTACGGTATGTGCGCGAGGATGTGTGTAAGTGTGTTTATACTATCGAAATTCAGTTGTCAGGAATAGCTTTTCCTCGTGCGGTGCCATCTCCCAATCCCTTGCATGTTCTACTCCTCCTCCTCCTTCCCTCTGTCCGATCCCTCTAATGTATTTAGCAGATCTGGCTGGGCACGCCATAGTTACGCTCAGCCAAGCTAAACAGGACTCAAAGTCACAAAGTTCCAAGTAAAAACTGGCCGCTCTGTATCACCGATATCTATGCCATCTTGTGCTTTGATGGAACAGCAAAAGGGTTGCATTAAGCTGGTTTCTCAGTGGTTAAAGGGCTTTGCCTATAGATACTTGTCAGGCACTCATTCACTCCTGGAACTGCTTCCTGTCACTCAGAACACTGGCCAAACTTTGTGATTGACAGTAAAGACAGAGAGACAAGAGAATAAAAGGAAAAAGTTTCATGCTGTGTCAAAAGTCAACAATAAAATGTGCCACAAAGACAGAACACTGGATACAACCATCTTTTTGCATTTTTAAAACCCCATCTGTTAAAATCTAGTGTACCGTCAGGCACAATACATGCATGCTTGATAACCCCAACAAGGCAATGCTCTGGTTGGTAAAAGTGTGACAAAGCATTTTCTGTGCAAGTATACAGTTGCATTTAAATGACTGAGAATGAACGCTTGGGTTAGTTTGTAGTGAAACAGGCTGCAGCGGTCTGCAGTGCCAAAAAAGCTTTGAGGGACGAGGGAGGGCTGAGTCTTGCAGGGGGTATAGGATGGAGGAAAGCTTTGTTCTTCAGTTTTCATGTCACTTGGGTTGTGTGTGTGTGTGCGCGTGTGTGTGTTTAGGAGCACAAAAACAATGACGGCTGTGTCCCCTTGAGTTGCCTTTCCATGCATATCTGGATATAGATGTCCTATTTCTAACCCCAGCTGTCACCAGCACCAGGCACATGTGCATGTGAGCCGTCTGTGTGTCTTTGTACATATTACGTGTAATTCCCCGGCTCCGCTTTTACTTTTCCTCAATTTAAGAACCTACACTAAAGGTGGATATTAATTTCAATTCATTTCCACAACTGAATCAACCCCCACCCAGTGATTCTGAAGGATAACAGCACCAGGCTCTCAGACAGCCAGACAGCCACTGTCTGGAAAGTTGCACACGCACTGAAATATACATGCATGTGCTACACCAAAACACAATCAATATTAATACTACTACTCATAGAGCGAGTTCATGACTGTGTCATATGACTGGAGTACATCACCCAAGGGACGCATGTAACCGTAAAAGCTCTCACAACCAGTGAAACGCAGCCTAATTCCAGTGTGAAGACTGGTAAGCCCTTAGTAAGTACATTTGAATTAATTATGATGGAATAAGAACCAGTTCCTTGGCACTCCTCTGCTTTAGACGTCAGTCCTAATCCATCCACAACCAGATAGTGTAAAAAAAGTGAAAGAGAATGTGCTAAAACTGGTTGGGTGTTGGTCTCCTGTGGATAGTGTCGTAATTCATCTCACAAATCTTATTATAATTTGAATAAAATTTCTGCCTTTTAATTCTCTTCCTACAAAATTGTTACTAAGATCTAAAAGCTCAATTACAAACTCTCTTATAAGGACTCATTTATTACACATTTATCTCAACTTTGTGAAAGCTTTTGGTTTGTTTTTTAATTTTGTCCATAAAACGTTGCTCTGGAGTTTGATTTTATCACCTTTTTTCCTATGTCGAGCGACATGAGCATGGCTGCAGAGGGTGGGCAAGGGGAAGCGAGTTCACAGAGAGCACAGCGGTCTGTGCCAGGAACCTACTGAGAATGAGAATGAAGTCCATAATCTGTTTTCATTTGTCGCTTTCATGCCAAATCAAATAGAAAATGAAAAAAGTTAAAACAATGGGCTTTCTGATTGAGGGTGTAAATATAAGAGAAAAAAACTGTCTAATCCAAAGGTATTTGGAAAGTTAGTTATTTGCCTCCACACTCTTATTTGGGTATAAAACCATGTCATGACTTATTTAAAGGTGCAATCTGTAAGAACTTTAAAATAGATTTTGAAAAATGAAAAAGCAGTTATTGTTATCGCCAGAATGTGAAGACTTAACAGCTACGAAGTTATGACAAATATGTACAGTGCTGAGGAGATTTCTACTGAAGTTAGCATGTCAACCAGTTAGCGCTGGCCTACAGTACCACTTTGAAAGTCCAGGTGGGCTAATGAGTCAATGTAGCACTCGATCTGCTTTCAGTCCAATATGAGAGAAAGAAGCACTTCCAGACAAGAAGACTGCATTTCCCTTTGCTAACACAGGAATGTTTAAAAGGATGCTACCCAGTTTTGGTTTTATACTTTGTCTTTCTTGAGTCTTACAGTGCACAGCCTCCATTTGAGCAAACAGAGCAAACTCCATTCACACAAGGGATTGTCTGATTGTTGGTGTTTTCTAAGGTGGCCCTAAAACACAACAGAAATAGGAAAAACCACAACGGAAATAGGAAAAAAAAACAGATTTCCAAAAGCACAAGGGAAGTGTTTCTGGGGAGATAGTAACCCGACGGACCAGTTGCAGGAACCAAAATATGCTAAGAATTGCGCTGGGAGACACTTAAAAGAAGTGGAGGATCTATCGGTTTTGTGAGGAAAGAAAAGATGAGTGGTAAGTGTGTTAGCCTAACTATTAGCCTAAAAATCCGTCATCAGCATTATATGAATCACACAACACACCTAGCATGTTTTGGGTTCCTGCAACTGGTCCGTCGGGTTATTGTTTCCCCAGAAACACTTCCCTTGTGCTTTTGGAAATCTGTTTTTTCCTATTTCTGTTTTCGTTTTTCCTATTTCCGTTGTGTTTTGTGTGCTTTTGCATCGTTTTTCTTATTGCTGGTGTTATCTTAAGTTGCAGTCCATTTGGCCTCTCAGGGCCACCGTAGTTTTCTCTGTATTATTGTAGGGTTTTCACCTTACATTATAAAGTGCAATTTGGCGTTATATAAATAAAACTGAATTGAATTCAATTCACAGGTGACACTGGTGGATCGGAGATAGCGGTTCTCAAAAAACGATTGCTTAAAGGGCTTATTCTCTTTACCAAATAGTAATAATATCCAAATCTTAAAACTGAAAACTAAATTGGCAATAGTTTATCATTTGGATCTGGCTCTACATATATATACTTTCTATTTTGCTTTGTTGTCAATGTATCAGTTCACATCCCAAAAATACACTCCACAACACACACACACACATTCTTCTATGAGCTGGGGCAGAATAAAACCAATAACAGCTCTTGGGAATCACTGCCTAGCTACATATTCTGAGCATTACTTAGACTTACTTATCTGTAATTGTGCTAAATTCCTAGAAGTCATTACTGGCTAAAGTTATGAGTCCATTTCAATTTAGTATGCTGCTCCAAAAATAGACAAGTCACGCTTTAATTTTTGCACATTGCTACTCAAATTCTTACTTGATTCAACGGGGATAAAAAAAAATGACTGCAAAAGACTCTGCAGCACCAAGATGACAATTCAAAGCTAGTGTGATAACTCAAGATTTGTTTATTTACTCTCACAGAGGCTGTCAAGCCAGAATGCAGACACACACAGTTACAAACTACACCAGGTCCCCCGTGACAAAACGTCCTAGATTTTACCGGCCGACAGAGAACGGCGCCGTGCAGATGGAAAGAGCAGAGAAAGAAAAGAAAATAGAGATGCAGCAGAAGAAAAGTTTGATTCAGAATAGGATTTCTTTAAAGAAAACAAAACAAAAAAGTTAGTGTGAGCAAACGCACAAATGCAGACTGATGTGTACACACATAAATAATGTGCCCTGTGGACCATCTGTGAAGCCATGGAGCAAGTGAAAACACAGCCGGAGCTGCTTCGCTCACCTCTTAACCTTCAAGGCCAAGTGAATATGCAGTGAGCTTAGCTCTTCTGATGAATATGTGTGTTTTTCTCAAGGTTTTAAAGGTTTTCTGAAACGTTTTTAAAAAAAGAGCAGCATAAGAGAGAATTCAGTATGAAAATAAGACAAAAGACAGATGGAAAAAAGCAAACAAAAAAAAAGATTATGTGGTGAAACGTTTAATAAAGTGAAGCAGCAGCTGCCACCTACATCACTCGCTGCCCTTCACCAGCAGAGCATGTTTAATATCCCATATGGGCAAGCTGTCGAGCTGAACCTTATCCATGACTATGTCAAACAATATTACACTGCAGGTGAAATGAAAAAAAAAAACCATGACAGGAGCTCATGCATTCCTGTTTTTATTCATGGTTTGCATTTTGAGCTCTGTACGTGAGAAGAACATCTATTGTGTCCACTGCAGTGAAAAGAAAACACTGACTGGAAGCAATTAAACATTAGGAATTATTGTTGAATGTGGAAGACATTAAAATGTAACAACAGCTACTTAATGAGTCCATTTGGTTGCATAATGCTCTAAACCACAGTGCTCGGTTACAGAAATATTGTTACACTGGACGTTTTATTCATAGTTTGTATGTTTTATTCATTATTTCTGGATGTTATTATTAAGAAAATCCATATAATTACCAATCACTGTACACTTTATTATGTTTAAATGAAAACCTGAACAAATAAACTCCATTGTTGATTTATATATATCTGTGTCTATCACTAACACCCACACATACTTGTGGGAACACTTCATTGACTAACTTTAATTCTCTAGAGGCTTATCCTAACCTTAAATGCCTAACCCCGACCTTTAACCCCTCTTCAACCCAGTCGTAATTCTCAGCCTAAAACTTTAAAATGAATCTTAAACCTTCTGAGGATTAAACCTGGTCCCCGTAAGGGAGGTGTACGGGGCAGACTTTTGTCCCAACAAGTGATGAAGCGCGCAGTGTTATATCAGAAGACTCACAGAATCAGCTAATGAAGAAAAAGAGGAAAAGTCCAAAGACAAAACACTCAGCTGGTAGCCAAAACAGGGCTAGGAAAAGGGAAACGGCACACCGTCTTGCAACTTAAACATACACAATGAGATACACAAGCAAGTGCACACTTTAATCTCCTTCTGTATTCCATCCAATGAAATAATCAGAGACATGGCCTAACAGCAAGCCAGGCACAAAGTCGTATCAGGTCATGTTATTGTTTCAGAAAACACATAAATATTAATCATGGTGATAAAAATGTTTTGTTGAAAACCTCGCCAGCTATCAGAGCAATTTCTTAGGGTGAAAAAAGGTCAGTATCTTTGTTAAAATTTGAAAAAAAAAACTACAGAGAGACATTGAACTTTGGTTCTTGTCTGGCGACTTATCTGGGAAACTATCAAAATGTGTAATTACTCATCTGTAGCTGAGGACAGTGCCTTGGCCTATAAGTTATTAATTTCTCCATCAACTCTTGGGCTAGTGGTGCGCCGGCAGCTGTTCTCCAAAGAAAATGCCTTTGTATCATGTTTCTCCATTATATTTCTTGTGGTAAGCCTGGGAATTAAAACTGTCTATCTTTTGTTTTCAATTTGTTCAACACAGTTGAACAGGCATCCAAACACATCAATTATATGACGCTAATACGACAAAATTAAACACTGACAAAAAAAAGCTGATGAGATAGACAGCTTGAGGCTTCAATAGAAAGCTTAATGCATGAACTGAGCAAAAGTAGCTCAGTCTTTGACATACAAATTAACAACAGACAACATTTTTCACAACCTTCAAGGCTGCTTTTCAAATTTTTCAAACTTCATCAAATTCTCATTAACTGAGCTCAAAATCTTGTAAATGGTAAATGGACTGGTACTTATAAAGTGCTTTTCTAATTTTTTTTTTTTTTTTTTTTTTTTTTTTTTTTTTTTATTAAACCTGTCCCGTTTGGTTCTTTTGCCATCAGAATTATTGTCTAAAGGCGAAGAAAGATGCCCAACGGATTTACTTTACCAAATGGACCATCCCAGCCTTGCCGTAATGGTCCATTTGATTCACCTTTATTGTTTATTTTATTTTGACTTGCTGAATACGGGACAGACTTGACTGGTGGAAAGAAAGGGGAGAAAGAAAGAGGAAAGAAAAACAGCTGAGAAGAGGGACGGGGAGAAGGGCAAAACCAAAACCAACAGAATAAGCAGACACAAAAATACATATATCGATCACCTGGATCACCTGTTGAGAAAGAAAAAAGCAAGCAGAAGAAAACGAGAGTAATAAACAACATCACAATGATATATGGGAATATGACAGTAAATACTAAATATTAAACATTATTGTGCAGCACGTAGGATCGACAGCGCACAGTGTGCTTTGAGGTAGGAGCCAAAAGGGTGTAGTTTGTGTGTGTGATCACCCGTGTGTGCACCTGTGAGCATGAACGCGCTTGTTTTTAAAACGGTTCCTTCATGTAATGATCTGCTAGAGGGTGTGGGGGCCACTGCCCCGTCCTCCAGGGCATGAAGCAGGTATGGAGGAGATCAAAACTCCAGACATCCAGAGGCCCCAGAACACAAGAGACCAAGGAAGACCAACAGAGGGCAGCAGCGCTACTATCCCAGAAAGAGCTGAGGAGAGTCCCAGATGAGGGGTCACTCAGCAGCCGCGAGCAAAGCCGGGGGTTGCAGTGACGTGCCCGTGAGCTCGAACTCGCCAGGTAGCCAGCTGTGCCTGAGTGACCGAGCCCCGGGCTGAGAGGCCGAGGGCACCCCATCCCAGTGGCCCGAGCGAGCCCCAGGCTCCAGGCCCCGATAAGCAGCCGCCAAGGAGTGAGCCGGTGGGTACCTGGGCGCCACCCCGGACACAAGAACCACCAACGCACCGATGTCTGAGGGCTCTGCCACCGGCAGGGGAAGTGGTGGGGGAGATGGGCCTCAAACCTTGGAGGGCCTGAGATGTCCCCAGAGAGGTGGCGTCTGATACCCAACCTGACATAAAGACACAGACAAACAGGCACACACAGATACAAACATCTATTCCCACCCTCATGCTCTCATATACAATTACTCAACACTCACCCAACGTGGAGACGGACATAAAGAGACGCTGTACACACAATCACACTCCCCAAGCGTACTCTAAGCCCTGGGTCTAGGTACCCTTGCCCCTGGAGGGGAAACTGCGCCAGACCCAGGTGATGTTACCCTTTTCCCTGCGGTGGGGAGAAGCAGACTGCCCCGACTCCGCAGCAGCAGGAGGCCCCACATTCCAGACCCCAGTCGGACGGCCAACTCCTCCTCCTAGCCCCCCGCCCAGCAGGTCGCAGAGAACGGGGTGTAGGAAGACTCAAACCTCCCTCCACCCGCTCTTATGTAGTGTTGATGTATGTGTGTTCTAGGTGCATTTAAAACCCAGGAGGGCATGGAGCTACCTGCCAGAGCAGCAGGTAAGCGTATAGCCCCTCCTGCTAGCCCTCAATGTCTACGTGTATTTAAAATTGAGAGGTGGGCAACGACGCCAGGGGTGAGGTGTACACCCTGATGGTAATTTGGAATCCGTGTAGCGTGCCCACCCCAAGATCCTATATGTATGTGTAATGAGAGTGTGAGTAATGTGAATGTCTAAGTTGTGGGATAAAATTGAGGCAGAGGCAGCCAGAAGGGGACAGAGGGGGGATGTCTCCTCTGCACCCTGGTGACACACCCCTACCCCAAGGCCCTGCATGTGGGGTGATTGTGGTGGAGCAGGGAAGAGGAGGCAGCTGGAGATGGGGAGGGAAGGAAGGGAGGGCAAGTGATGTTCCTGGGGCCAGCTCCCCGCTGACCCCAGTAGGCACCCCCATACTCTGCAACCCGCCAGGGAAAGGGGGGCCCAGGCCCATCGGACCGGGGCCCAGTGCAACAACGCCGCCCAGCCCCACAGAGCCCGGGACAGTCCACCCGACCCCACCACAGAGAAACTGCACCCACCCCATCATCCACTCATCTTCCAGACTACACAAGACAATAGACGCCCAGGCTGAGATCTTCCTCCACCTCTCCTGTATCTCCCCTCCTGCAGAGAGAGTTCCTGAAGAGAGGAAATCTCCTGCAGGATTTGACAACTCCCCCACCAGTTGAAGAGCCCCCAGGTGGTTCGATGCACAGGCGGCACCCTGCGCCAGGACTGGGCCCCCATACACCCACCCGCCCACAACCCCGGCAACACACCAACCAGGACCCAAGCCCCTGAGGCTTGGCCAGGGCCCCAGCCCAGAGACAGAGTGCCCCAGAACCTCACGCCCATCCCGGACCCACCCAGGGGCAGCCAGGCTACCAGGTCAGTAACCCACGTCCGTCAACAGACCCTCCTCTAGCCCTGCTGCACGCAGCCACGAGGAAACCGTCACCTAAGAGCCAACAGAGCCCCTAATTGGCCATGACCGTTATCCCGGGTTGAGCCCCCCAAGGAAGATGCTCCCGGGGAACCCCCTGATGCCCTAAGCCCTAAGTGCTTTTCTAATTTAATTGAGCCCTCAAAGCACTTTATGCTACCCTTTATTCACCCAATCACACACAGATTCGTGCAAGGTCATTTTTCAGAGGTGTGTAAGTGTGTGCAAACGTCTAAAATTTGCACATGCACTCACACGGATGCTTCGGGGGCCGCTCAGGGTTCAGTATCTTGTCTAAGGATACGTTGACGCACAGACTAGACTAGACAGGGATCAAACCCCCGACCTGGTAGATTCCCCACTCTACCTCCACCCCCACACTCCTGCACCTTCTACCTATCCGTCTACTGATGTGGATCCAGATTCCTGTTCACATAGTTCACATATAAAAAGTCTCTAAGTTATCAAGAGCCCCAAAAACTTTCTTCCCAGCCAACTTTTTTTTCTTCCCTCCTTTTTGTTCCACACCGCCCACACACATCCAGCCCATGAATCCCTTAGCTTGCATAACACATTGCTTCACCTGAGCTGCGATGCCCTACACAGCTCTCAGCTCGCCGCAAGTGTTTGAAGTTACCAGAAGCTCAGATCATCTCACTTACTTCATTAAAAACACATGAGACGCTACACAGACAGCTTCTCTCTTCTTCCCCGCTCAGCGTGCTTGACTCTGAGCGCAGACACTCCTTATCCATAAAGCGCTCACATGGGCAGGAGCCAGTTACCGCATTTCATTCATCTTTGTTCAGAGCCTAAATTCATCCCTTCGTGTGTCTAATGAAATGAATACATCACTTCATTCAAATACATGTGAGTAGAAGTGGAGCATTTGCCAGTACTAATCATCTCCTCACTGAGGGAGAATCAATAAAACAATCTCAGCAGAAATCTTTCTGCTATTATCTAAGGCTACAGTGCTGCAAAGATAACAAATTACCTAACTGCCACTAATAGTGTTATATACATATGTACATGAACCAAGTTTGAGTTTTGGACTGTTGAGTATTAGAATATTGAGAATTATAGAAGGGTTTTCTAGTAGTTTCTGACAGATTAAATGGTTACTGTGTTAGTTAAGAAAACAGCTGAGAGATTAATTGCTAATTGCAAATAGTGATTAGTTGCTCCCCTAATGAGAGATCTCAGCTATAGCCACACACTTACTTTCGTGCACACACGCATGCATTTACCCATTCATCTGCTACAACAACAAGGCACCCACATTTCCAGTGGTCTGGCCACACTTCTGGAAGTCAGTGTCACACCAACTTGAAACTTGAGACAACATAAAGCTTTAGAGGTTTCCATCTGCAGCTTCAATCAGGAATATAGCAACCCATTCACAGCAGTCAGTATTCTAGGTCTTAATCATGAATCAGCTAAAAGCCTGATGTGCAGCCACGCAGTTTATGGGATAATGTTTGATGTTGAATTTTAAGATGAGAGTGTAGCAAGGTAATGCATTTCAAGCTTAGCGCTTTGGTAAAGTAGGGAAACTGGTCCAAAAGCCATGCAGAAAGCCTCTTCTGTAAAACTATCTTTTTTTTCTCCCCATTTGTCTGTAATCTTTCATGTTCAGTTTATCATTACAGTAGGATCCCCACTGCCAGGACAAAGACCATGAATAATGAAGACAGCAGTTCAAAATATGGGTTTCAGAACAAACCAAAAGCTCCAGCCAGTCAATCACCCAGCCTCTGACAGGAGAGTCAAGCCATTTCCTTTGAATGGTTGAGACTGTCCTACAGTAATATCTTCTCCAGTGCCACAGATAAATGGATTTTCATTCCATACATTGAAAGGTAAGATCTGTATTTCCCAAAGGGGGACAGACTACAGAGAACTTTAAGAAAATAGTTTTCAGTGTGAGCTCAAAGATGAGGCATGACTTTGGATGACTGACTAACAGGGGTTTGATTAAGTTTGCTAGTATATTCATAAGATAAGCAAGTCTATGACCACACAGTGGGAAGAATAATCTTGTACTTCATAACTCAAAAATTATCTTCCACAGTTGCAGCAGCAAGAATGCGGCTGTTCTACACAGGACTGTGATTATCATTTTGGGTAATCCACACACGTAAGCCAGGATTTAAAGTGGGAAAATTTCACAAATCATAACGATAACGAGATGACCAACTTGGCGATTGTAGCTGTTAATCAAGACGTGGGATTATAACAAAAAACAATCGAGGAGTAGTTAGCAGATGAGACTCCTGATCAGCAGAAATCTTGCTTCTAACTCTACTAGTAAAGCTATTAATAACAGTCTGGCCTTCCTGTGTGGATGGTGATGCAAACAAGAAGTGACTTTCCAGGAAAACAGAGCTACTCCCTCACACAGCGGTGCAGCCTACAACTGCTTATGGTCTACACCCTCTGTAATAAATTAAGATGGCATTAAAGTCCCAAAATATTGGGTCTTTGGCTTATGTTATGTCTACGATGGTAGACTGAGAGGTAAATAAAAACACCAACACAGACCCGAGGCATCAGCAGCATGCAGTGAGTGAAAAGATGGAGGGTAAATATTTAACACACTAGATACTCATCGTGGAGCCAGAGAGAATGGAAACAACCTTTGCTGTTTATGTTTGTGTTTGTGTTTTGCTGGCTGGTAGTGCATCATATTTGCATACCTGAGAGAACACGAGTCTAACTTGGCATTTATCACGTGTTAGGGTTTGTTGTGTATTTGTGTGTGAGTGTGCGTGCAAGAGGAAGAGTTAGATGGAGAGGAGTCTGTGAGTCACTTTCCGATATTTGTGCTCAGACACTGATTTCACATGCTTGAGAAACAAAAACCCAGGAAAAAACAGTTCTGGGATACAATTAGATTTTTTTTGCTTCAGAGGCATCATTTGGATGGGGAAGATATTTTCAATTTCTCTCACTTCGCTCTCCCTCATTGGCAGCACTTGGTGGTTTGAGATGATGAGCTGAAACACAAAAGATTTACCCGCTACAGTTTTCTCCGCAATACTGTATGTGTAGTGTTTTCGCAATCTTTTTTTTTTTTTTAAATCAGACCGTGAGAAAAGAGTTATGGGATTAAATCACGCAAGTAATGAAACCTGACTGGGAAAAGAGTTATTTTTCTTTCTTATGTGGCTTTTGTGGGAGTTGCAAAGAGGACAATGGTGTATACAGTACTAACAGAATTTCAGTGTCAATGTGGGTGGCAAATGCACAATTTGATTACCCTTTGTATTTCAGGGTAAACTCCCAAACATTGCTTGAGATTTGCAAAAAAGGAATAAAGCTGTAGCTTGGATATTCCCTTAAGGAAGAGCATTATAATGAACAAGGAGTATCCTTAAAGACTGCTGAAAAAAAAGAAGAAGAAAAAGAAATTGATGACAGCTCAAAAACTGAAATGGAACAATATTTGGCTGTATGTCAGTGTGATTCAGATGTAGGATTTCAAGATTGAAGAAACAGAATGAGCCCCACCCAGCATCAAATTAAAATCTAATCCAGCCTCCAGATATACTCCTCTTGCATCAGGGAGCATGAATTTACCAGGACGAGATAAAAACAACTGTGAAAATAACTTCTCCTGCGAAGAAGGATCTGTTCTGCCGAGCAGCTGATGTGAATAATTATAAGTTGTTAGTATAAACTGAGGCTCTGCTCAGTTGTAGCTACTAGTGGCACTAGATATGCATATGGTTCCTGTTAGAAAAATGTCTTGCTGCACGCCTCATCACTCTGCAAGAAACCAAACTCTTGCTGTTTTTATGCAGACCAGAGGCTGTCTCTGAGGTCAGTGTACTGCAAGGCTGGAGCACAGGGGACGATGTAAGTGGATAGTGCAATAATGCAAACATCAGTATCCCCTGCATACAGCAGAAAACCAAGTGCCGAGGAGCTCAGTGGACACCAGATATGACTGGAATAAGTATTGTGGTTAGGAGTTTAAATATGCCCGTGGGTTCCCATTTTTAGCTTTTGGCCATGTAAACATATACAGACAGAAATGGCTGAAATAACAACACTTTTATGTTAGAGGGGGAAAAAGTTAGATTGAGTCAAAATCTGTTTGCCGCATAACAAAACTGCCATGAGCAGTCCAAACTAAACTAAACTATACAGTCCATGTCTACTGAGAGAGTCCTGCTCCAGTCTGGGGTTCTGTTTTCATAATCAGAAAAGCAGAAATGAGGAGCTACAACAGCATTTGCAGAGCAGACCCTGTGTGTGCCTTGCTCAGTGGTACACAGCAATATTTAAAATTCTTTCCGCTAGTGATGCCTTGCGGGCATTTTTCATTGTCACACCAGTTGGTCTCCCTGAGAAATACTTTTAACAAACGCTGACCCACTTTGTGCACTTCATGGTGTTTCCCATTAAGTGGTTCTGTCGTCCCTCCAAAATAAAAAGAGTAGCTACTCTGAGCCTGCCAACACTGTGGAAGAAACCACTGACTTGCTGTTATTAACCAGCTCCATAAAGCGTAATTAGCTTGTGTGGTAGTCGACCGGATTGGCCGCTTTTTCATTTCAAATGGGGATGAATCACTCTTTTTTTCCATCCTCTCTGACTGGGAATCAATAATCAATATTAAGTTACAGTGCATCACTGTGATGCACTGATCTTGTGCTACTTTTGAGTCTCTCTAGTATAGCCTTCCACAGCACAGTACAGAGATCAGCTATCAGCCCATGCACGCAAGGTGCAGATGCAGGGTGCATACCCCTCTGCATGGGAAACCAGCAGCCTCCTCCCAGTACGAGACTGTCTGCCTGCATTTATTCTTTATTTTTATTCCGTGAATGAGACATCACTGTTTGGATAAGAAGTAAAAAGCGATCACTTACACTCATCGGATCCCCGCTGCTCTGGATGTGCACCCTGGATATCCCCTTCACAACCTGATTAGTATGCAAACGGGTTTCCAATCCCTCCCAAACGACAGACAATCCACCAGGACAGAATCTTGAATGGAACCTTGCTGGCCAGCTGGACTAGGCTTTTTGATGTTCCATAATATCCACAGAAAACGCCAGTAGTGCTAATTCCACAGATGCTCTAATCCCGCTGACCGGCAGGTTGGGTATTCCACAGGGAAGGGTTTTTATGCGTCTCCGTCCCCGAGTCAGGTGAGCGCATTTGGATCAGCTGGGAAGCTGCACGGCTTCTTCACTGTCTGCAGCAGAAAGGAGACGTTTGTGGTCCTCTGCACAGTCTCTCGTTGATCTTCAGTGTTTCACTTTTCGCTTCTCTCTCGCTCCCTCTCTCTCTCTCAGCATCCAGGCATTGAGACACGGTGTTTGTGGATGTGTGTGTGTGCGTGTTGAGACAGAGTCGCTTCAGGGTACCGTGCACCTCACCAACCGAAAGCCGACTCGTCCGCCACAAGGCCCAGCCCCCTACTCAGCTCCATACCCTCCTCCACCTCTTCCTCCCTCCTTCACTTACTTGGATTGCTAATTTATTCGGGTAGCTACACAAAAGGGGGGACAGACGTGAGGGAGGCTGTGGAATACAGTAGGGAGAAAGGCTGGAGAGCAGACTTTGGTGCCCCCCAGCTCCGTTCAGTGGAAGTGGCCAAGTCTTTGAAACAAAGGAGCGCACCATGCGCCATCAAAGCACCAGTCATTATGCAGGTCCCTGGATATATTTTTCCATTTTAACCTGTCTGATCCTTTTTATTAATGACGAAAAATTAGAATCATAGCCCATGTGATGGTGATTCGGGAATGTAGTGTTTTCATGAATATCTAATTGTACTAGCATTTAAATTCCAAGTTAAAATGGTAATAATAAAATTATTATAGTTTACAGTTAAATAAAATTACCAATTACTTATATTGCAATTGAATGACACTTTCCCACTTCACAACAATGCCTTACATCCTTTTTTTCATATGCGAGGAAATACTGTTACATATGTAACCAAATTTATTTTTTGAAGTTGTGTTTAGGGTAATTGATGAGATTTTACACGCATCTTAAAGCTTGTGACTATAACCTGCAGCAGATCAGGCTGGGCTGAGCTTCAGACACATATAGACCACACAAGTAAGCACGCATGCATGTACACACACACACACACTGCTAGAATCAGCAAGATGAGAGTCATTCATCACCCCAGATTTTAGGTCAAGCCTCTACCTGCATCACTGAAGCAGAGCGATGGAGGAGAGGTAGATGAGGGAGAGCTGTGTCGCGGGAGAATGTGTGAACAGGGGGCTCGTGGGAGTGGTGGGGGTGGTGGTGTCAAGGACAGCAATCAGTCAGTCCCCTCTTGGTTTAGGAGTCCACCAGAGATAGATGTGTTGTTGCAGTCAGTATAGGGGAAGTGGTACTTTAACATTTTTACCACTAAGTGTTATATTTAACCACAGCGACTGGGACATGATGGCCAGACACCATGGACTCAAACCCAGTGAACTCTACAGCAGACCCAATTTACACTAGAAACTGTTTGGTTAATGGCTAAAGCAGGCAACAGTGATTTATGAAACACAAACAAGCATAATCTCCCCATATTATGATGTTTGTCACTTTGGGATTGAACCATAAGTCATGACAGTAGTGCAGTGTGTTAACGTTAAAGTGTTATCTTATACCAGAGGGAAGGAGAAGAAGACGAGAACATAAGAAATTCACCTGTGGCATTTTATGGTGTTGTCTGAGTGTTAGGTAAAAGCGCCAGTTGATCCCGTGTAAAAAAGAAATGTATTTTTACCTCCTGACTGAATCCGAGGCCACAAAATCACTTGAACTGGATATGACACGGGATATAAAAATGTATAAAAACAGGCACAATTGTTGCCTGGAAGTTATGAGCTCAGTACTTAGAACGCTGGGTTTGAAAAGCATTACCTGGCAGAAAAGCTCTGACAAGTTTAAAAGGTGCAAAGTTCGGTTCAGACAAAGGTTTGCTTGCTGAGAATTAACTTGAAACTGTTAGGAAAATGATACTGGTGGCTACTGGGCAACATATATGTGGACACAAATATGTGGGTTATAAACCACTATTGGCCAACCAAAGTCCAACTCTAGTGTAACCGTATTCTAGGTGTTTGTGAGTGAATTCATTTAGCATTGATTCGGCTGCATGAACACTTGCCTCAGCCTAACAATTACACAGCTTTAACCAAGAGCAGATGGTTTGGGTGTGACACTTTTGGTGGGGCTCACCACCATGGTGGAGACCACTGCGAGATTTACGTCATTGCCACACACGTTCATAAATGTAATATCTCAGTCAAATATTGACACCCACATACACGCAGACACATACTCCTACATTCAAACATGCATCGTGACCATGGAATATGGTGAAAGGATTTATTTGGCTCCTGTGTCTGTCCTGTCTGTCATTTCCTCCCTCTAACCACAAAATCGACATCCTGACTATGATAACCCCAATCAGCTTGAGTTCATCAATTTGGGGGTTATCAATTTATAGAACGTCAACACTTAGATAAGCTTTGTATTCATTCCAAGTCTGTACATCCATAGCAAAACGGATTAAACCAGCAACCACAGAAAGGAATAAATTCATATTTCTGTTATGTCTACTAATTTTCATTATCTGGGAATAAAAAAAAAACAATCTATAAACACACTATAGAAATAAATATAATGTGGTGGTTAGCTTATAACTACTTACTAGCTGTGAGGTCTTGCATCGTTAGGAGCTAATGGAGGGGCCTGTCTATATTGGCTGTACCACTGGGCTCATTGGCAGGGTACCTCTATCCTATACAAACACTCATGCACAGTTGACTGCAGCTCACTTAGTTTCTTTGAAACTTACTGGAACAAGCTGATGCTATCAGTAAGTAAGGGATAACATAAATTTAACAACTTCAACACTATAAATTATTTTTTTCCCTTTGTTTTGAGGTATGAGGTAAATGTGTCTGTTTCCATTTTATGTTATTCCCACTTTCACACACATCCAAATGTTTTCATTGCAGTCCTTATATTGGTACCTAATATCTTCTGTGCCCTGCACAAGTTCACAGGCTCTTGTTTTTTGTCACTTCTCTCTGTGAGTCTCTCAGTCATACACTCTGTGTCTCTGCAGGTGCCGACCCCGGCTATCTGATCCACCTTTCCTGTGCAACAGGATGGGATGAGGTCACAGCGTCACTCTGTGACTCTGTGCCAAAAGAGGAAGGAGCAGTGCTTTAGTCAGACCTTCCTTTCCCATGGCCAAAATACCACTGATCCCCTTAATGGGGGACTTCTGTAACTCAAAAAGTTCACTTTGGAGTATTTTGATTTCTTAAAAAAAGGCATAAAAATGCACTTGTCGACAAAGTCTATAAGATTAAAAAAAACAAATCATGTGTTTCTTTTATTTTAAATAGATTGAGGGATTTCAACTGATTGTCTGTTTCTGCTCATAATTTGTCTGGGCATCGCATATGACTAGGAATTTAAACTACTTTAAGTTACTTCCAATCTCTTTTTTTTCTAGCTATGTTAATGACAGACACCTATATATACTTATATATAGCGGACATGACAAAGTTTACTTTGACTTTGACTTTATGGCTTTGTTTGAGCCAGTTTATGTATTTTAGATGTATTTTAGATATCAGTGCCTAGACATCATAAAACGTCTTGCAGTCAGTAACGGTTAAACAAATGTACCGCTTACTCCCATCAGTTAAAGTTTGGTACCCGGTTGTTTTCAAAAATGACTCTCAATTCCTCTTACAGATGAATGAAAGTTCTATGACAAGGCTCAAAATAAATCAGATTGGAATCAGCGCTACAGATAACGCCGAGAAGTAGTAAATCATTGAGAAATGGCCAGTCTTTTCTTCATTTTGGGCTTTGTATTTGTTGAAAATTGAAAAAGAAATACAGACTAATGCTAGTGTTATCCTTTAAAATCTTTAATTAGCTTCCAAGCAAAATGTAGCCAGACTTTTAAAATCCTGGACATTACATAATTTTACCGAATAAGTGGCCTTTCTTTTAACTCCAGCAAGACTTTCACTAATACTGTCTTTCTTCTGTTTTCCAAAGTACACCGACTAAAGTTGTCTTTGTCCACATCTGTGCCTCTAGGGTATTCTTAGAGAGATTTTTATAGCTTACTTTGCTTTGAGGCCATTCTCCAAACCATGCAACCACACACCAGACCGGTGGATTTCACTCTTCTTTCAAAACTTCTACATTGTCCAATTGTGCAGATCCCACTTAAAAGGAAGTAAAAGTTGAATTGAATATAAATTTAGTGGAGATGCTTTGTTTTTGAAGTTTTGCCATTTTGCTGGGTGTTGGCATCACACTTCCTGTTGGTAACGTGTGGTTTCCGCTTGCCTTTTTTTTTTAAGGTTCAGTGATTTTTACTGGTGCATTGTTTAGGTGAGTTTTCCGCATGGACATGTGCAGCTTCAGGACTATTTTTAGGGAAAGACTGCGAGGATAAATAGAATGATAAATGACAGAGCAGGAAAAGGGCATTGTTACTAGGAGCTGTGAGAGATGGAGCTCCGCAGAAACAAATCACGTATAATGTCTTCCATCCAAAAGGAAATGATGTCTGAAATGAAATGTTTTGACTTGAGATATCATCGTGGCAGCTACTTACCCCTGAAATATCTCCTATATTTAATTCAGTGCTTTTCAAAATCCATCACTAAATCCTCTTTTCACTCAGTGAAGATTTTAGCCCTTATCTCGAACTACGTCACCTCCATAACATGCTTACAGTTTGAAGAAATGTTAAAAACTTTATCATCTGTGTCTGAACCGTTATAAGTCTGGAGACTCGATTTCACAGCCTGGCCTTTTTCCACTTGGCAGGCCTCACCTCAACAAGACCTCCCAGCATTAACTAAACATTAACTTACACATTCACACATGATGATTGCATGTTTTTTATTAGTAATTTTTTTTTTATTCCTGACATAAAGAGTCCAAACAGGAAAGTGGCAGTTTAACTTTTGAACAGCTACAATGCCCCTGACACTTTGCATATCTTTACATGGAGGTTGATATCAGAGCAGTTCCTCTGACGAGCTTCCAGGTTTTGTTCAGCGAAGAAAATGAATTGGGTGCAATCTATCTGAGGCTGTTGCATGCTGTTGGGAAGATCACCAGAATCACTTCTCTTATATCTCTCGAGGACTTCTCCCTTTTCCCTTATTATCTTCTGCTCCAGCCATTATCTCAATCGACCTTCTTTGCACGACTTGGACATCACATCAACACAATACCTGCACGCTGCATCCTCCTCTCCTTCGAACTTGCCTCCCCCTCCTCATTAATTTATCTCTGCATGACACCTCCCTTCCTCCTTCTTCCTCCCACTATCAGAATGTTTTATTGTCACAAAACAAATGCACCAAGCAGGCTGATACAGTAAAAGTACGACAGCCTCGATTTAAGACCTAAAATTGTTTAGGTTTTGAGCAAACTATTTAGCCTCTGGCTGACAGACATGCTATAAAACCTTGCCGACCATAAAGCATGGACTTAACAGTTTTATCATTGTTATGCTGATGAACATTAAACTTGTGCGTACAATAGCCGCAGTTGATTGGCTCCACCGTGCCGTGTGGTCATAGGAAACTGTTTAGTTAGAGTAACTCAAGACACGTTCCATAGAAATAAAATGAGCAGAAGTTCTACTAAAAATGTTTAATGTGAGCACTTAGTAGAGACTGAGATACGGCTGCTGGAACAGTTGCTTCCACTGTCGCATGAAGGTTTGTTACACTTAGTGAACTGCTGCTGAAAAGCTCCTCTACCACACAATGTGCTTCTAATACAAGCTCTAGCAAACAGGAAGTAGCCAAAGCTGAGAACTTCCTGTATAAGCCCATTTAGGACCCAGCTTCTGCGCTATGGGCACAGGAGGTTCCTGAATGTGTCTTAAGTGTGTGTGTGTGTTGTATGTGTGTGTGTGTTTTTTCCATTCAGTATTCCATCTCCTCTGCTTCCTCCACCCCCCCCACTTCAGCCTGCTGATGCACGGCATCGTGGGAAAGAGTGAGTCGCACCTCCACACACCAAGCTGGCTCAGTCACCGCACACATAAAACAGCAGAGACGGGGGCAGATTTAGTGGGTGTTGTGAGCCAGATGTGATGCCATGTTGCACAAATGTAGTGACATTTTGCTGCGAATGTGCCACCATGAGTCTATATATAGTGTTAATGACAGACAAGTCTGTGTGCTGGAGACTGAAAAAAGAAAGAAAGAAAAAAAAGAGGTGAAAAAAAGGCGCTACTTTACCCCAAACTTTACATTGTTACATTCTTTACAGGGTGGAGGAGAATGTTCTGGATCAAATTTATACCCCCCAGAAGAATAATGCTACACAGACACACACCATCCCCTCGCTTTGTTCCATCATCTATAGTTTTCCAAAATGAAATTTGCAGCTTCATGTGACAGCAGTCACTGCTTTGTTTATGTGTGTACGTGTCTTGTGCACGTGTTATGGGATCTCTGAACCTTGGCCTAGCCTGTGAGGTGTGTGCTGGACACTTCAGAGGAAGAGGAAGATGACAAGGTCAAGCGCGCCGGGGGAGATAAGTTGTCACTCAAGTCGGCCTTCTGGATCAGCTGCTTCCTGTTTATTGCTGCACTGATGTGTTGTTCTACGAGGCTTTGGCCTTTGACTCCACCGGAACAGAAGCACATCCTGCGACGGATAGCCGTACTGGTCAGTGCACTGTCACGCCTCGTCACATGACCACTCTGACCTGACGTTTACTCACATTTAGATGGTTTGTGCGTCACAGCGGTTCATAGTGGAATTTTTAAATGGGTGTTGACTGTGATGTTGTTACTGTATTGATTAATTAATCATCATTATGGCCCACCATTGATTGAATGCAGGATGCAAGTTTATTAGACATCTTTGGAAGCTAATGAGCAAAGATTATTACATTTAGTTAGGTTTTTTTGTATTATTTTCCCACCCAAAAATAATCATTTTAATTGTTTGTTGTTTTTTTGTATGTTTGATCGGTTGCTTTGTTGTTTTAAGCTGTGTACGTTAACCCCGAGATAAGTTGATAAGAGAGTTGATAGATGATATTCACAGCTTTGCCTGTCTTCTTGGAATCATAAACCAGAACCCTAAGGCTACTTTGTGTCTGGAAGTTGATCAAGAAGAAGTCCAAAATCAGCTCTGTAACTCTCACAGCTGTCTGCGAATGGAGCCAGGGCAGGAGCTGGAGATTTTTTTTACGTCTTTCCTTGAGTGTGATTTATACGTCCAGTCCCGTCTTCTCCTCCTGTTCCAGCTTTCTTTGATTGTTTGTTTCTTTGGAAGCGTTTAGATGTCTTTTCCAAAAAAAATAGTCCTCCACAAAAGGACAATAATCAAGATAAGGTAATGCTGGTTTCCCAACTAGTGCCACACACAGTACAGGCCACAATATGTTTACATTATGGACTGCTGTCTGAGCTTTTAGAGGGATTACGTCCAGGAGATGGAATGGCTCCAACAGAGTTCACATTTGTTCATAAAGATACTGGGGCTAGTCTGGCAAAATGACAGAACTACACAGAGGCCTGGAGAAAGATGGAGAGCAGCACTGAAGGTATGTAGAGGCGGTACCCACACGTGGGGAACAAACTAGAGTAGCTTAGGTTCTGCACATGAGTATGGTAAGAAATGTAAGGAAGCTGAACAATGTAGTTCAAAAGTTTATTTTAAATCTTCTGGGCTGCTGTCATAGAAAGGACACTGTTAACAGAGTATGAGGATGATCGCGTGAGGATGTTGAAGAAACGGGAGTGAAAACAATCCAGTTCAAATAACAAGCTGAGACTGATTTACTTGTAGTTCTTGAATCCCTCGCAGCACCGCAGAACTTCTTTATTAGATCTACTCGGGAACATTCGAGGCATGTCAGCCTGCACAGAGGGGGTTATTCATATCATCGAGTCCATCTCTACCGATGTGGAGCCTCTCAACATGTGATCCAGATCTGCATCTCTCAAAGTCTTCTTAAAAAAAAAGTGGTTTGTGAAAGGCGGTCTAGAGAAAAAGAGACAAATAATTTTAAAACAAATTTAGACGGTGCAGAGTAAATATGGTAAACAACGTTAAGTCTAGACTGCACACTGATAAGAGCTGGAGACAGGCACAAGGGTTCCTGATGATGTGGTAGTTTTTTATGATTGCATCGTTTCTTCCTAAAAGTACATTGCTAACGAAACGTAATTTTAAAGTAAGTGGTCTTGTCTCCTTACTTTTTTCTTTCATTTAGCATATTATTCACAAATAATCAAAGAAAGTTTTGTAATAAACACTCAACAAGTACATTTAAAAGCAGGCTCACTTTTGAACATATCATAGGTTAAGGAATGTTACCCTTAATAGGTGACTGTGATTAGCTTTGTGATATCATGCCAGTTAATATGAGAATTAGCACCGAGCTCATGTTGTGTTTTGCCCTGTGAGCCAGTCCTTGTGTTCTCTTCTCCAATGGCAGCTGGGCAGTCTGTGAGACCCAAATATTTACAGTGCCTTGTCTGTCATCTAAACACCCTTTCTACATGGCATATTTATTCAATTATGCTTCATTTCACAGAGACAAAAACGAGTCCCAGCCAAGTTGTGAGCATTTTTCCACCAACAACTGTGTAGTCCCAATTGCTTTGATTCAAAACAGGCCGAGAGACCTTCTGGACCCACGTATGACATTTGTTAAATCCTCCCTGTAAACCATTTTGACTGGTGAGGAAATCATAAACACTACTTTTGCACGATTTGAGGGCCAGGTACGGCGCTTGGAGCCCGCAGTATGGTGAGGTGTTTTTTGGAAGCAGGCCCGTGGATTTTACAAAGAGCACTGTATGAGCTACCAGTGATTACCTACCACAAGGGAGGTATTCTCCAATTTACAGCCGTATTTCTCTGTTATTGGACTTTTTCTTTTTTCTTTTTTTTTACCATGCATATATTTTAAAAGTTCAACCCACAAGTATTGAGCATTCCTCTCTGCAGCATAAAAACGTCAAAATTCACCAAAATATTTATTTACAACCTTGGAATAGGTCCTCCGATCATTGCAACAGCTATTGGGTTTTACACCTCTTTTAAATACAGACAATTACAATTACTGGCCAAAAGCTCCAACATTGGAGAATTTTTCTTTCAGCCCCGGTGCCCTTTGATTATACATGTGCTGTAGGAAAATTATAGTGACTTTAGGTTCGTCTCTTTGCATATGTCATCTGTTTATATCACAACAATGAGTGTGACTGTGTAGAATTACTGGAAGGTTCTGCCTAGTGTTGCACGTTGACTATTCAGATCAATAGGATGAAGTTGCTAGCTATGTTGGATGTTGGAAGCCGTTTTCTATTTTTTGTTAATCCTTCCAAGCTCTCGAGAATTGCTTTTCCCCCTTTTGTGTCTTCCTGTGTGATTTCTATAAGGCTTATTTCACAAAACAACTACCACCACTGTTTGTTTTTCAGTTCTTTGGAAGAAATCCAGCTGTTTCTCAAGCCCTTCCACGAAACATATTGAGGCAGTCTTCATTTATCCGTTTTCTGTATTGCAATAATGGTGCCTATCAGGCAGACAGTGAGGTGCCAGGGACCTTTTAGTACAAGGTTGACATCATAATGATTTCATTTTTGCCTGCTCTCTGGTTTTCAAAGTCAGTCAAAGAGTTCTGTAAACCTGGATGCTCAGGGGTGCTGACATTTCTTATACGACCCAATCTCAGCTGGCAAACTTCTCTTTTTGTCTCCCTTTCACTCATTCCCCTCCTTTCTTAACCTAATTGCTGCTTTTCTTTTTGAGTTTGCCTCAAAGGCAAGATT